>NW_022096942.1:0-9597 GCF_006542625.1 Nomascus leucogenys
CACTTGCATTTTCTACAGAAAGAGTGTTTCAGAACTGCTCAATCAAAATAAGGTTCAACTCTGTTAGTTTAAGAACAGAACAGTAAGAAGTTTCACAGATTGCTTCTGTGTAGTTTTTATTTGAAGTATTCCTTTTTCCACATAGGCCTCTTAGCGCCCTGAATGTCCACTTGCATTTTCTACAGAAAGAGTGTTTCAGAACTGCTCAATCAAAATAAGGTTAACTCTGTTAGTTGAATGCACAGAACAGTAAGAAGTTTCACAGATGCTTCTTTGTAGTTTTTATTTGAAATATCCTTTTTCACTATAGGCCTCTTAGCGCCCTGAATGTTCACTTGCATTTTCTACAGAAAGAGTGTTTCAGAACTGCTCAATATAAAACTAAGGTTCAACTCTGTTAGTTGAATGCACAGAACAGTAAGAAGTTTCACAGATTGCTTCTGTGTAGTTTTTATTTGAACTATTCTTTTTCCTCTATAGGCCTCTTAGCGCCCTGAATGTCCACTTGCATTTTCTACAGAAAGAGTGTTTCAGAACTGCTCAATAAACTAAGGTTCAACTCTGTTAGTTGAATGCACAGAACAGTAAGAAGTTTCACAGATTGCTTCTGTGTAGTTTTTATTTGAAGTATTCCTTTTTCCATAGGCCTCTTAGCGCCCTGAATGTCCACTTGCATTTTCTACAGAAAGGTGAGAACTGCTCAATCAAATGTAAGGTTGAACACTGTTAGTTGAATGCACAGAACAGTAAGAAGTTTCACAGATAGCTTCTTTTGTAGTTTTTATTTGAACATATTCTTTTTCCACTATAGGCCTCTTAGCGCCCTGAATGTCCACTTGCATTTTCTACAGAAAGTGTTTCAGAACTGCTCAATATAAACTAAGGTTCAACTCTGTTAGTTGAATGCACAGAACAGTAAGAAGTTTCACAGATTGCTTCTGTGTAGTTTTTATTTCATATTCCTTTTCCACTATAGGCCTCTTAGCGCCCTGAATGTCCACTTGCATTTTCTACAGAAAGAGTGTTTCAGAACTGCTCAATAAAACTAAGGTTCAACTCTGTTAGTTGAATGCACAGAACAGTAAGAAGTTTCACAGATTGCTTCTGTGCAGTTTTTATTTGAAATATTCCTTTTTCCACTATAGGCCTCTTAGCCCTGAATGTCCATTGCATTTTCTACAGAAAGTGTGTTTCAGAACTGCTCAATCAAAAGTAAGGTTCAACTCTGTTAGTTGAATGCAAGAACAGAAAGAAGTTTCACAGATGCTTCTGTGTAGTTTTTATTTGAATATTTTTTTCCGCTATAGGCCTCTTAGCGCCTGAATGTCCACTTGCATTTTCTACAGAAAGAGTGTTTCAGAACTGTTCAATCAAAATTAAGGTTCAACTGTGTTAGTTGAATGCACAGAACAGTAAGAAGTTTCACAGATGCTTCTGTGTAGTTTTTATTTGAAGTATTCCTTTTTCCACATAGGCCTCTTAGCGCCCTGAATGTCCACTTGCATTTTCTACAGAAAGAGTGTTTCAGAACTGCTCAATCAAAAGTAAGGTTCAACTCTGTTAGTTGAATGCACAGAACAGTAAGAAGTTTCACAGATTGCTTCTGTAGTTTTTATTTGAAAATATTACTTTTTCCACTATAGGCCTCTTAGCTCCCTGAATGTCCACTTGCATTTTCTACAGAAAGAGTGTTTCAGAACTGCTCAATCAAAAGTAAGGTTAAACTCTGTTAGTTGAATGCACAGAACAGAAAGAAGTTTCACAGAATGCTTCTGTGTAGTTTTTATTTGAAGATATTACTTTTTCCGCTATAGGCCTCTTAGCGCTCTGAATGTCCACTTGCATTTTCTACAGAAGAGTGTTTCAGAACTGCTCAATCAAAAGTAAGGTTCAACTCTGTTAGTTGAATGCACAGAACAGAAAGAAGTTTCACAGATTGCTTCTGTGTAGTTTTTATTTGAATATTCCTTTTTCTACTATAGGCCTCTTAGCGCCTGAATGTCCACTTGCATTTTCTACAGAAAGAGTGTTTCAGAACTGCTCAATCAAAACTAAGGTTCAACTCTGTTAGTTGAATGCACAGAACAGAGAGAAGTTTCACAGATATCTTCTGTGTAGTTTTTATTTGAACTTATTTTTTCCACTATAGGCCTCTTAGCCCCTGAATGTCCACTTGTGTTTTCTACAGAAAGAGTGTTTCAGAACTGCTCAATCAAAACTAAGGTTCAACTCTGTTAGTTGAATGCACAGAACAGAGAGAAGTTTCACAGATGCTTCTGTGTAGTTTTTATTTGAATTTCCTTTTTCCACTATAGGCCTCTTAGCGCCCTGAATGTCCACTTGTATTTTCTACAGAAAGAGTGTTTCAGAACTGCTCAATCAAAAGAGGTTCAACTCTGTTAGTTGAATGCACAGAACAGTAAGAAGTTTCACAGATTCTTCTGTGTTTTTATTTGAAATATTCCTTTTCCACTATAGGCCTCTTAGCGCCCTGAATGTCCATTGCATTTTCTACAGAAAGAGTGTTTCAGAACTGCTCAATCAAAACTAAGGTTCAACTCTGTTAGTTGAATGCACAGAACAGAAGAAGTTTCACAGATGCTTCTGTGTATTTTTATTTGAAGTATTCCTTTTTCCGCTATAGGCCTCTTAGCGCCCGAATGTCCACTTGCATTTTCTACAGAAAGAGTGTTTCAGAACTGCTCAATAAAAGTAAGGTTCAACTCTGTTAGTTGAATGCACAGAACAGAAGAAGTTTCACAGATTGCTTCTGTGTAGTTTTTTTTGATGATATTCCTTTTTCTACTATAGGCCTCTTAGCGCCTGAATGTCCACTTGCATTTTCTACAGAAAGAGTGTTTCAGAACTGCTCAATCAAAACTAAGGTTCAACTCTGTTAGTTGAATGCACAGAACAGAAAGAAGTTTCACAGATTGCTTCTTTGTAGTTTTTGTTTGAAGATATTCCTTTTCCACTATAGGCCTCTTAGCGCCTGAATGTCCACTTGCATTTTCTACAGAAAGAGTGTTTCAGAACTGCTCAATCAAAATAAGGTTCAACTCTGTTAGTTAAAGAACAGAACGTAAGAAGTTTCACAGATTGCTTCTGTGTATTTTTATTTGAAGTTTCCTTTTTCCACATAGGCCTCTTAGCGCCCTGAATGTCCACTTGCATTTTCTACAGAAAGGTGTTTCAGAACTGCTCAATCAAAAGTAAGGTTCAACTCTGTTAGTTGAATGCACAGAACTAAGAAGTTTCACAGAATTCTTTGTAGTTTTTATTTGAACATATCCTTTCTCACTATAGGCCTCTTAGCGCCCTGAAGTTCACTTGCATTTTCTACAGAAAGAGTGTTTCAGAACTGCTCAATAAAACTAAGGTTCAACTCTGTTAGTTGAATGCACAGAACAGTAAGAAGTTTCACAGATTCTTCTGTGTAGTTTTTATTTGAACATATTCTTTTTCCGCTACAGGCCTCTTAGCGCCCTGAATGTCACTTGCATTTTCTACAGAAAGAGTGTTTCAGAACTGCTCAATAAAACTAAGGTTCAACTCTGTTAGTTGAATGCACAGAACAGTAAGAAGTTTCACAGATTGCTTCTGTGCAGTTTTTATTTAAAATATTCCTTTTTCCAGTATAGGCCTCTTAGCTCCCTGAATGTCCATTGCATTTTCTACAGAAAGTGTTTCAGAACTGCTCAATCAAAAGTAAGGTTCAACTCTGTTAGTTGAATGCACAGAACAGAAGAAGTTTCACAGAATCTTCTGTGTAGTTTTTATTTGAAGTATTCCTTTTTCCGCTATAGGCCTCTTAGCGCTCCGAATGTCCACTTGCATTTTCTACAGAAAGAGTGTTTCAGAACTGCTCAATCAAAAGTAAGGTTCAACTCAGTTAGTTGAATGCACAGAACAGAAGAAGTTTCACAGATAGCTTCTGTGTAGTTTTTATGTGAATTTCCTTTTTCCACTATAGCCTCTTAGCGCCTGAATGTCCACTTGTATTTTCTACAGAAAGAGTGTTTCAGAACTGCTCAATCAAAATTGAGGTTCAACTCTGTTAGTTGAATGCACAGAACAGTAAGAAGTTTCACAGATTTCTTCTGTGCAGTTTTTATTTGAAAATATTCCTTTTCCACTATAGGCCTCTTAGCGCCTGAATGTCCATTGCATTTTCTACAGAAAGAGTGTTTCAGAACTTCTCAATCAAATGTAAGGTTCAACTCTGTTAGTTGAATGCAAAGAACAGAAAGAAGTTTCACAGAATGCTTCTGTGTAGTTTTTATTTGAAGATATTACTTTTTCCGCTATAGGCCTCTTAGCGCTGAATGTCCACTTGCATTTTCTACAGAAAGAGTGTTTCAGAACTGCTCAATCAAAAGTAAGGTTCAACTCTGTTAGTTGAATGCACAGAACAGAAGAAGTTTCACAGATTGCTTCTGTGTAGTTTTTATTGAATATTCCTTTTTCCACTATAGGCCTCTTAGCGCCCTGAATGTCCACTTGCATTTTCTACAGAAAGAGTGTTTCAGAACTGCTCAATCAAAATAAGGTTCAACTCTGTTAGTTGAATGCACAGAACAGAAGAAGTTTCACAGATTCTTCTGTGTAGTTTTTATTTGAAATATTCCTTTTTCCACTATAGGCCTCTTAGCGCCCTGAATGTCCACTTGCATTTTCTACAGAAAGAGTGTTTCAGAACTGCTCAATCAAAATAAGGTTCAACTCTGTTAGTTGAATGCACAGAACAGAAAGAAGTTTCACAGATGCTTCTTTGTAGTTTTTATTTGAAATATTCCTTTCCACTATAGGCCTCTTAGCGCCCTGAATGTCCACTTGCATTTTCTACAGAAAGAGTGTTTCAGAACTCTCAATCAAAATAAGGTTCAACTCTGTTAGTTGAATGCACAGAACAGTAAGAAGTTTCACAGATTGCTTCTGTGAGTTTTTATTTGAAAATATTCCTTTTTCCACTATAGGCCTCTTAGCGCCCTGAATGTCCACTTGCATTTTCTACAGAAAGAGTGTTTCAGAACTGCTCAATATAAACTAAGGTTCAACTCTGTTAGTTGAATGCACAGAACAGTAAAAAGTTTCACAGATTCTTCTGTAGTTTTTATTTGAACATATTCCTTTTTCCCTATAGGCCTCTTAGCGCCCTGAATGTCCACTTGCATTTTCTACAGAAAGAGTGTTTCAGAACTGCTCAATAAACTAAGGTTCAACTCTGTTAGTTGAATGCACAGAACAGTAAGAAGTTTCACAGATTCTTCTGTGTAGTTTTTATTTGAAATATTCCTTTTTCCGCTATAGGCCTCTTAGCGCCCTGAATGTCCACTTGCATTTTCTACAGAAAGAGTGTTTCAGAACTGCTCAATCAAAAGTAAGGTTCAACTCTGTTAGTTGAATGCACAGAACAGAAAGAAGTTTCACAGATTGCTTCTGTGTAGTTTTATTTGAAATATTCCTTTTTCCCTATAGGCCTCTTAGCGCTCGAATGTCCACTTGCATTTTCTACAGAAAGAGTGTTTCAGAACTGCTCAATCAAAAGTAAGGTTCAACTCTGTTAGTTGAATGCACAGAACAGAAGAAGTTTCACAGATAGATTCTGTGTTTTTATTTGAATATTCCTTTTTCCACTATAGGCCTCTTAGCGCCTGAATGTCCACTTGCATTTTCTACAGAAAGAGTGTTTCAGAACTGCTCAATCAAAAGTAAGGTTCAACTCTGTTAGTTGAATGCACAGAACAGAAGAAGTTTCACAGATTCTTCTGTGTAGTTTTTATTTGAATATTCCTTTTTCCACTATAGGCCTCTTAGCGCCCTGAATGTCCACTTGCATTTTCTACAGAAAGAGTGTTTCAGAACTGCTCAATCAAAACTAAGGTTCAACTCTGTTAGTTGAATGCACAGAACAGAAAGAAGTTTCACAGATGCTTCTTTGTTTTTTTTGAAATATTCCTTTTCCACTATAGGCCTCTTAGCGCCTGAATGTCCCTTGCATTTTCTACAGAAAGAGTGTTTCAGAACTGCTCAATCAAAATTAAGGTTCAACTCTGTTAGTTGAATGCACAGAACAGAAGAAGTTTCACAGATGCTTCTGTGTATTTTATTTGAAGGTATTCCTTTTTCCACTATAGGCCTCTTAGCGCCCTGAATGTCCACTTGCATTTTCTACAGAAAGAGTGTTTCAGAACTGCTCAATCAAAAGTAAGGTTCAACTCTGTTAGTTGAATGCACAGAACAGTAAGAAGTTTCACAGATAGCTTCTTTGTAGTTTTTATTTGAAATATTCCTTTTTCCACTATAGGCCTCTTAGCGCCCTGAATGTCCACTTGCATTTTCTACAGAAAGAGTGTTTCAGAACTGCTCAATCAAAATTAAGGTTCAACTCTGTTAGTTGAATGCACAGAACAGTAAGAAGTTTCACAGATTCTTCTGTGAGTTTTTATTTGAAATATTCCTTTTCCACTATAGGCCTCTTAGCGCCCTGAATGTCCACTTGCATTTTCTACAGAAAGAGTGTTTCAGAACTGCTCAATCAAAAGTAAAGTTAAACTCTGTTAGTTGAATGCACAGAACAGAAAGAAGTTTCACAGAATGCTTCTGTGTAGTTTTTATTTGAAGATATTACTTTTTCCGCTGGCCTCTTAGCGCTCCGAAGGTCCACGTGCATTTTCTACAGAAAGAGTGTTTCAGAACTGCTCAATCAAAAGTAAGGTTCAACTCTGTTAGTTGAATGCACAGAACAGAAAGAAGTTTCACAGATTGCTTCTGTGTAGTTTTTTTGAAGATATTCCTTTTTCTACTATGGGCCTCTTAGCGCCTGAATGTCCACTTGCATTTTCTACAGAAAGAGTGTTTCAGAACTGCTCAATCAAAACTAAGGTTCAACTCTGTTAGTTGAATGCACAGAACAGAAGAAGTTTCACAGATATCTTCTGTGTAGTTTTTATTTGAATTCCTTTTTCCACTATAGGCCTCTTAGCGCCCTGAATGTCCACTTGTATTTTCTACAGAAAGAGTGTTTCAGAACTGCTCAATCAAAACTAAGGTTCAACTCTGTTAGTTGAAAGCACAGAACAGAAAGAAGTTTCACAGATTGCTTCTTTGTAGTTTTTTTGAAGATATTCCTTTCCACTATAGGCCTCTTAGCCCTGAATGTCCACTTGCATTTTCTACAGAAAGAGTGTTTCAGAACTGTTCAATCAAAATTAAGGTTCAACTCTGTTAGTTAAAGAACAGAACGTAAGAAGTTTCACAGATTGCTTCTGTGTATTTTTATTTGAATTCCTTTTTCCACTATAGGCCTCTTAGCGCCCTGAATGTCCACTTGCATTTTCTACAGAAAGGTGTTTCAGAACTGCTCAATCAAATGTAAGGTTAACTCTGTAGTTGAATGCACAGAACTGTAAGAGTTTCACAGATAGCTTTTGTAGTTTTTATTTGAACATTACCTTTTTCCACTATAGGCCTCTTAGCGCCCTGAATGTTCACATGCATTTTCTACAGAAAGAGTGTTTCAGAACTCTCAATATAAACTAAGGTTCAACTCTGTTAGTTGAATGCACAGAACAGTAAGAAGTTTCACAGATTTCTTCTGTGTAGTTTTTATTTGAAAATATTCCTTTTTCCGCTATAGGCCTCTTAGCGCCCTGAATGTCACTTGCATTTTCTACAGAAAGAGTGTTTCAGAACTGCTCAATAAAACTAAGGTTCAACTCTGTTAGTTGAATGCACAGAACAGTAAGAAGTTTCACAGATTGCTTCTGTGCAGTTTTTATTTGAAAATATTCCTTTTTCCGTATAGGCCTCTTAGCTCCCTGAATGTCCATTGCATTTTCTACAGAAAGGTGTTTCAGAACTGCTCAATCAAAAGTAAGGTTCAACTCTGTTAGTTGAATGCAAGAACAGAAAGAAGTTTCACAGAATCTTCTGTGTAGTTTATTTGAAAGTATTCCTTTTTCCGCTATAGGCCTCTTAGCGCTCCGAATGTCCACTTGCATTTTCTACAGAAAGAGTGTTTCAGAACTGCTCAATCAAAAAAGGTTCAACTCTGTTAGTTGAATGCACAGAACAGAAGAAGTTTCACAGATAGATTCTGTGTAGTTTTTATTGAATTTCTTTTTCCACTAGGCCTCTTAGCGCCTGAATGTCCACTTGCATTTTCTACAGAAAGAGTGTTTCAGAACTGCTCAATCAAAACTAAGGTTCAACTCTGTTAGTTGAATGCACAGAACAGAAGAAGTTTCACAGATTCTTCTGTGCAGTTTTTATTTGAAATATTCCTTTTCCACTATAGGCCTCTTAGCGCTCTGAATGTCCATTGCATTTTCTACAGAAAGAGTGTTTCAGAACTGCTCAATCAAAATTAAGGTTCAACTCTGTTAGTTGAATGCACAGAACAGAAAGAAGTTTCACAGAATGCTTCTGTGTAGTTTTTATTTGAATATTCCTTTTTCCACTATAGGCCTCTTAGCGCCCGAATGTCCACTTGCATTTTCTACAGAAAGAGTGTTTCAGAACTTCTCAATCAAAATTAAGGTTCAACTCGTTAGTTGAATGCACAGAACAGAGAAGTTTCACAGATGCTTCTGTGTAGTTTTTATGAATTTCCTTTTTCCACTATAGCCTCTTAGCGCCCTGAATGTCCACTTGCATTTTCTACAGAAAGAGTGTTTCAGAACTGCTCAATCAAAATTGAGGTTCAACTCTGTTAGTTGAATGCACAGAACAGTAAGAAGTTTCACAGATTTCTTCTGTGCAGTTTTTATTTGAAAATATTCCTTTTCCACTATAGGCCTCTTAGCGCCCTGAATGTCCACTTGCATTTTCTACAGAAAGAGTGTTTCAGAACTGCTCAATCAAAAGTAAGGTTAAACTCTGTTAGTTGAATGCACAGAACAGAAAGAAGTTTCACAGAATGCTTCTGTGTAGTTTTTATTTGAAGATATTCCTTTTTCCGCTGTAGGCCTCTTAGCGCTCCGAATGTCCACTTGCATTTTCTACAGAAAGAGTGTTTCAGAACTGCTCAATCAAAAGTAAGGTTCAACTCTGTTAGTTGAATGCACAGAACAGAAAGAAGTTTCACAGATTGCTTCTGTAGTTTTTATTTGAAGATATTCCTTTTTCACTATGGCCTCTTAGCGCCTGAATGTCCACTTGCATTTTCTACAGAAAGAGTGTTTCAGAACTGCTCAATCAAACTAAGGTTCAACTCTGTTAGTTGAATGCACAGAACAGAAGAAGTTTCACAGATTGCTTCTGTGTAGTTTTTATTTGAAATATTCCTTTTCCACTATAGGCCTCTTAGCGCCTGAATGTCCACTTGATTTTCTACAGAAAGAGTGTTTCAGAACTGCTCAATCAAAACTAAGGTTCAACTCTGTTAGTTAAAGCACAGAACAGAAAGAAGTTTCACAGATTGCTTCTTGTAGTTTTTTTTGAAGATATTCCTTTTTCCACTATAGGCCTCTTAGAGCCCTGAATGTCCACTTGCATTTTCTACAGAAAGAGTGTTTCAGAACTGTTCAATCAAAATTAAGGTTCAACTGTGTTAGTTTAAAGAACAGAACCGTAAGAAGTTTCACAGATTGCTTC
>NW_022096943.1:0-21660 GCF_006542625.1 Nomascus leucogenys
CACTTGCATTTTCTACAGAAGAGTGTTTTCAGAACTGCTCAATCAAAACTAAGGTTCAACTCTGTTAGTTGAATGCACAGAACAGAGAGAAGTTTCACAGATATCTTCTGTGTAGTTTTTTTTTAACTTATTAATTTTTCCACTATAGTCCTCTTAGCGCCCTGAATGTCCACTTGTATTTTCTACAGAAAGAGTGTTTCAGAACTGCTCAATCAAAACTAAGGTTCAACTCTGTTGGTTGAATGCACAGAACAGAAAGAAGTTTCACAGATTGCTTCTTTGTAGTTTTTGTTTGAAGATATACCCTTTTCCACTATAGGCCTCTTAGCGCCGTGAATGTCCACATGCATTTTCTACAGAAAGATTGTTTCAGAACTGTTCAATCAAAATTAAGGTTCAACTGTGTTAGTTTAAAGAACCGAACCATAAGAAGTATCACAGATTGCTGCTGTGTGGTTTTTATTACAAGGTATTCCTTTTTCCACTATAGGCCTCTTAGCTCCCTGAACGTCCAATTGCATTTTTATAGAAAGGGTGTTTCAGAAGTGCTCAATCAAAAGTAAGGTTCAACTCTGTTAGATGAATGCAAAGAACAGAAAGAAGTTTCAACAGAATGCTTCTGTGTAGTTTGTATTTGAAGGTATATACTTTTTCCGCTATAGGCCTCTTAGCGCTCCGAAGGTCCACTTGCATTTTCTACAGAAAGAGTGTTTCAGAACTTCTCAATCAAAAGTAAGGTTCAACTCCGTTAGTTGAATGCACAGAACAGAGAGAAGTTTCACAGATAGATTCTGTGTAGTTTTTATGTGAACTTTTTCCTTTTTCCACTATAGGCCTCTTAGCGCCCTGAATGTCCACTTGCATTTTCTACAGAAAAAGTGTCTCAGAACTGCTCAATCAAAACTAAGGTTCAACTCTGTTAGTTGAATGCACAGAACAGTAAGAAGTTTCACAGATTGCTTCTGTGTAGTTTTTATTTGAAGATATTCCTTTTTTCGCTATAGGCCTCTTAGCGCTCCGAGTGTCCAATTGCATTTTCTACAGAAATAGTGTTTCATAACTTCTCAATCAAAAGTAAGGTTCAACTCCGTTAGTTGAATGCACAGAACAGCAAGAAGTTTCACAGATTGCTTCTGTTTAGTTTTTTTTGAACATATTCTTTTTCCACTATAGGCCTTTTAGTACCCCTGAATGTTCACTTGCATTTTCTACAGAAAGAGTGTTCAGAACTGATGAATCAAAAGTAAGGTTCAACTCTGTTAGTTGAATGCACAGACAGAAAGAAGTTTCACAGAATGCATCTGTGTAGTTTTTATTTGAAGATTTTCGTATTTCCGCTATAGGCTAATTAGCGCTCAAAATGTCAACTTGAATTTTCTACAGAAAGGGTGTTTCAGAATTCCTCAATCAAAAGTAAGGTTCAACTCTGTTAGTAGAATGCACAGAACAGAAAGAAGTTTCACAGATAGCTTCTGTGAAGTTTTTATTTGAACATATTCATTTTTCCGCTACAGGCCTCTTAGCGCCCTGAATTTCCACTTGGGTTTTCTGCAGAAAGAGTGTTTCTGAACTACTCAATCAAAAGTAAGTTTTAACACTGTTAGTTGAATGCACAGAAGAGAAATAAGTCTCAGAGAATGCTTCTGTGTAGTTTTTATTTGAAGATATTCCTATTTCCACTGTAGGCTATTTAGCGCTCCGAATGTCCACTTGCATTTTCTACAGAAAGAGTGTTTCAGTACTTGCTCAATCAAAACTAAGGTTCAACACTGTTAGTTGAATGCACAGAACAGTAAGAAGTTTCGAGGATTGTTTCTGTGTAGTTTTTATTTGAAGATATTCCTTTTCCCACTAGAGGCCTCTTAGCGCCCTTAATGTCCACTTGCATTTTCTACGGAAAGAGTGTTTCAGAACTGCTCAATCAAAAGTAAGGTTCAATTCTGTTAGTTGAATGCACACAACAGAAAGAAATTTCACAGAATGCTTCTGTGTAGTTTTATTTGAAGATATTCCTTTTTCCACTATAGGCCTCTTAGCACCCTGAATGTCCACTTGCATTTTCTACAGAAAGAGTGTTTCAGAACTGCTCAATCAAAACTAAGGTTCAACTCTATTAGTTGAATGCACAGAACAGTAAGAAGTTTCACAGATTGCTTCTGTGTAGTTTTAATTTGAAGATATTCCATTTTCCACTATAGGCCTCTTAGCGCCCTTAATGTCCGCTGGCATTTTCAACAGAAAGAGTGTTTCAGAACTGCCCAATCAAAAGTAAGGTTCAATTCTGTTAGTTGAATGCACGGAACAGAAAGAAGTTTCACAGAATAATTCTGTGTAGTTTTTATTTGAAGATATTTCTTTTTCCGCTATAGGCCTCTTAGCGCTCCGAAGGTCCACTTGCATTTTCTACAGAAAGAGTGTTTCATAACTGCTCAATCAAAAGTAAGATTCTACTCTGTTAGTTGAATGCACAGAACAGAAAGAAGTTTCACAGACTGCTTCTGTGTAGTTTTTATTTGAACATATTCCTTTTTCCACTATAGGCCTCTTATTGCCCTGAATGTTCACTTGCATTTTCTACAGAAAGAGTGTTTCCAAACCGCTCAATCATAAGTAAGGTTCAACTCTGTTAGTTGAATGCACAGAAGAGAAAGAAGTTTCACAGAATGCTTCTGAGTAGTTTTTATTGAAGATACTCCTATTTCCGCTATAGGCTTCTTAGCGCTCCGAATGTCCACTTGCATTTTCTACAAAAAGGGTGTTTCATAACTGCTCAATCAAAAGTAAGGTTCAACTCTGTTAGTTGAATGCACAGAACAGAAAGAATTTTCACAGATAGCTTCTGTGAAGTTTTTATTTGATCATATTCGTTTTTCCGCTACAGGCCTCTTAGCGCCCTGAATTTCCACTTGCATTTTCTACAGAAAGAGTGTTTCAGAACTGCTGAATCAAAACTAAGGTTGAACACTGTTAGTTGAATGCACAGAACAGTAAGAAGTTTCGCAGATTGTTTCTGTGTAGTTTTTATTTGAAGATATTCCTATTTCCACTGGAGGCCTCTTAGCGCCCTTAATGTCCACTTGCATTTTCTATGGAAAGAGTGTTTCAGAACTGCTCAATCAAAATTAAGGTTCAATTCTGTTAGTTGAATGCACAGAACAGAAAGAAGTTTCACAGAATGCTTCTGTGTAGTTTTTATTTGAAGATATTCCTTTTTCCACTATAGGCCTCTTAGCGCCCTGAATGTCCACATGCATTTTCTACAGAAAGAGTGTTTCAGAAGTGCACATTCAAATGTAAGGTTCAAGTCTGTTAGTTGAATGCACAGAACAGAAAGAAGTTTCACAGATTGCTTCTGTGTAGTTTTTATTTGAACATATTCATTTTTCAGCTATAGGCCTCATAGCGCCCCGAATTTCCACTTGCATTTTCTACAGAAAGAGTGTTTCAGAACTGCTCAATCAAAACTAAGTTTCTACTCTGTTAGCTGAATGCACAGAACAGTAAGAAGTTTCACAGATTGCTTCTGTGTAGTTTTACTTTGAAGATATTCCATTTTCCACTATAGGCCCCTTAGCGCCCTTAATGTCCGCTTGCATTTTCTACAGAAAGAGTGTTTCAGAACTGCTCAATCAAAGGTAAGTTTCAATTCTGTTAGTTGAATGCACGGAACAGAAAGAAGTTTCACAGAATGCTTCTGTGTAGTTTTTATTTGAAGAGATTCCTTTTTCCGCTATAGGCCTCATAGCGCTCCGAAGGTCCACTTGCATTTTCTACAGAAAGAGTGTTTCATAACTGCTCAATCAAAAGTAAGACTCTACTCTGTTAGTTGAATGCACAGAACAGAAAGAAGATTCACAGATTGGTTCTGTGTAGTTTTTATTTGAACATATTTCATTTTCCACTATGGGCCTCTTAGTGCCCTGAATGTTCACTTGCATTTTCTACAGAAAGAGTGTTTCAGAACCGCTCAATCAAAAGTAAGATTCAACTCTGTTAGTTGAATGCACGGAAGAGAAAGAAGTTTCACAGAATGCTTCTGTGTAGTTTTTATTGAAGATATTCCTATTTCCGCTATAGGCTTCTTAGCGCTCCGAATGTCCACTTGCATTTTCTACAGAAAGGGTGTTTCAGAACTGCTCAATCAAAAGTAAGGTTCAACTCTGTAAGTTGAATGCACAGAACAGAAAGAAGTTTCACAGATAGCTTCTGTGAAGTTTTTATTTGAACATATTCGTTTTTCCGCTACAGGCCTCTTAGCGCCCTGAATTTCCACTTGCATTTTCTACAGAAAGAGTGTTTCAGAACTGCTCAATCAAAACTAAAGTTCAAAACTGTTAGTTGAATGCACAGAACAGTAAGAAGTTTCGCAGATTGTTTCTGTGTAGTTTTTATTTGAAGATATTCCTTTTTCCACTAGAGGCCTCTTAGCGCCCTTAATGTCCACTTGCATTTTCTATGGAAAGAGTGTTTCAGAACTGCTCAATCAAAAGTAAGGTTCAATTCTGTTAGTTGAATGCATACAACAGAAAGAAGTTTCCCAGAATGCTTCTCTGTAGTTTTTATTTGAAGATATTCCTTTTTCCACTATAGGCCTCTTAGCGCCCTGAATGTCCACTTGCATTTTCTACAGAAGGAGTGTTTCAGAACTGCACATTCAAATGTAATGTTCAAGTCTGTTATTTGAATGCACACAACAGAAAGAAGTTTCACAGAATGCTTCTGTGTATTTTTTTTTGAAGATATTCCTTTTTCCGCTATAGGCCTCTTAGCGCTCCGAAGGTCCACTTGCATTTTCTACAGAAAGAGTGTTTCATAACTGCTCAATCAAAAGTAAGATTCTACACTGTTAGTTGAATGCACAGAAAAGTAAGAAGTTTCACAGATTGCTTCTGTGTAGTTTTTATTTGAACATATTCGTTTTTCCACTATAGGCCTCTTATTGCCCTGAATGTTCACTTGCATTTTCTACAGAAAGAGTGTTTCAGAACTGCTCAATCAAAACATAGTTTCAGCTCTGTTAGTTGAAAGCACAGAACAGTAAGAAGTTTCACAGATTGCTTCTGTGTAGTTTTTATTTGAAGATATTCCTTTTTCCACTGTAGGCCTCTTATCGCCATGAATGTCCACTTACATTTTCTACAGAAAGAGTGTTTCAGAACTGTTCAATCAATTGTAAGGTTCAACTCTGTTAGTTGAATGCACAGAACAGAAAGAAGTTTCACAGAATGCTTCTGTGAAGATTTTATTCGGAGATATTCCTTTTTCCGCTGTAGGCCTCTTAGCGCTCCGAGTGTCCAGTTGCATTTTCTGCAGAAAGAGTGTTTCAGAATTGTTCAATCAAAAGTAAGTTTCAACTCTGTTAGTTGAATGCACGGAACAGTAAGAAGTTTCACAGATTATTTCTGTGTAGTTTTTATTTGAAGATATTCCTTTTTCCACTAGAGGCATCTTAGCGCCCTTAATGTCCACTTCCATTTTCTACGGAAAGAGTGTTTCAGAACTGCTCAATCAAAAGTAAGGTTCAATTCTGTTAGTTGAAGGCCCAGTACAGAATGAAGTTTCACAGAATGCTTCTGTGTTGTTTTATTTGAAGATATTTCTTTTTCCACTATAGGCCTCTTAGGACCCTGAATGTCCACTTGCATTTTCTACAGAAAGAGTGTTTCAGAACTGCTCAATCAAAACTAAGGTTCAACTCTATTAGTTGAAAGCACAGAACAGAAAGAAGTTTCACAGATTGCTTCTGTGTAGTTTTAATTTGAAGATATTCCATTTTCCAGTATAGGCCTCTTAGCGCCCTTAATGTCCGCTGGCATTTTCAACAGAAAGAGTGTTTCAGAACTGCCCAATCAAAAGTAAGGTTCAATTCTGTTAGTTGAATGCACGGAACTGAAAGAAGTTTCACAGAATAATTCTGTGTAGTTTTTATTTGAAGATATTTCTTTTTGCGCTATAGGCCTCTTAGCGCTCCGAAGGTCCACTTGCATTTTCTACAGAAAGAGTGTTTCAGAACTGCTCAATCAAAAGTAAGGTTGAACTCTGTTAGTTGAATGCACAGAAGTGTAAGAAGTTTCACGGATAGATTCTTTGTAGTTTTTATTTGAACATATAACTTTTTCAACTATAGGCCTCTTAGCGCCCTGAATGTTCACTTGCATTTTCTGCAGAAAGAGTGTTTCATAACTGCTCTATATAAACTAAGGTTCAACTCTGTTAGTTGAATGCAGAGAACAGTAAGAAGTTTCACAGATTGCTTCTGTGTAGTTTTTATTAGAACATATTCTTTTTTCCGCTATAGGCCTCTTAGCGCTCCGAAGGTCCACTTTCATTTTCTACAGAGAGAGTGTTTCAGAACTGCTCAATCAAAAGTAAGGTTCAAATCTGTTAGTTGAATGCACAGAACAGAAAGAAGTTTCACAGATTTCTTCTGTGTAGTTTTTGTTTGAAGATATTCCTTTTTCTACTATGGGCCTCTCAGCGCCATGAATGTCCACTTGCATTTTCTACAGAAAGAGTGTTTCAGAACTGCTCAATAAAAACTACCGTTCAACTATGTTATTTGAACGCACAGAACAGTAAGAAGTTTCGCAGATTGCTTCTGTGCAGTTTTTATTTGAAAATATTCCTTTTTCCACTATAGGCCTCTTAGCTCCCTGAATGTCCAATTGCATTTTCTATAGAAAGGGTGTTTCAGAAGTGCTCAATCAAAAGTAAGGTTGAACTCTGTTAGTTGAATGCACAGAACTGTAAGAAGTTTCACAGATAGCTTCTTTGTATTTCTTAATTGAACATATACCTTTTTCAACTATAGGCCTCTTAGCGCCCTGAATGTTCACTTGCATTTTCTGCAGAAAGAGTGATTCATAACTGCTCAATATAAACTAAGGTTCAACTCTGTTAGTTGAATGCACAGAACAGTAAAAAGTTTCACAGATTGCTTCTGTGTAGTTTTTATTTGAACATATTCATTTTTCCGCTATAGGCCTCTTAGCGCTCCGAAGGTCCACTTGCATTTTCTACAGAAAGAGTGTTTCAGAACTGCTCAATCAAAACTAAGGTTCAACTCTGTTAGTTGAATGCACAGAACAGAGAGAAGTTTCACAGATATCTTCTGTGTAGTTTTTTTTTAACTTATTAATTTTTCCACTATAGTCCTCTTAGCGCCCTGAATGTCCACTTGTATTTTCTACAGAAAGAGTTTTTCAGAACTGCTCAATCAAAACTAAGGTTCAACTCTGTTAGTTGAATGCACAGAACAGAAAGAAGTTTCACAGATTGCTTCTTTGTAGTTTTTGTTTGAAGATATACCCTTTTCCACTATAGGCCTCTTAGCGCCGTGAATGTCCACTTGCATTTTCTACAGAAAGAGTGTTTCAGAACTGTTCAATCAAAATTAAGGTTCAACTGTGTTAGTTTAAAGAACCGAACCATAAGAAGTATCACAGATTTCTGCTGTGTGGTTTTTATTACAAGGTATTCCTTTTTCCACTATAGGCCTCTTAGCTCCCTGAACGTCCAATTGCATTTTTATAGAAAGGGTGTTTCAGAAGTGCTCAATCAAAAGTAAGGTTCAACTCTGTTAGATGAATGCAAAGAACAGAAAGAAGTTTCACAGAATGCTTCTGTGTAGTTTGTATTTGAAGGTATAACTTTTTCCGCTATAGGCCTCTTAGCGCTCCGAAGGTCCACTTGCATTTTCTACAGAAAGAGTGTTTCAGAACTTCTCAATCAAAAGTAAGGTTCAACTCCGTTAGTTGAATGCACAGAACAGAGAGAAGTTTCACAGATAGATTCTGTGTAGTTTTTATGTGAACTTTTTCCTTTTTCCACTATAGGCCTCTTAGCGCCCTGAATGTCCACTTGCATTTTCTACAGAAAAAGTGTCTCAGAACTGCTCAATCAAAACTAAGGTTCAACTCTGTTAGTTGAATGCACAGAACAGTAAGAAGTTTCACAGATTGCTTCTGTGTAGTTTTTATTTGAAGATATTCCTTTTTTCGCTATAGGCCTCTTAGCGCTCCGAGTGTCCAATTGCATTTTCTACAGAAATAGTGTTTCATAACTTCTCAATCAAAAGTAAGGTTCAACTCCGTTAGTTGAATGCACAGAACAGCAAGAAGTTTCACAGATTGCTTCTGTTTAGTTTTTTTTGAACATATTCTTTTTCCACTATAGGCCTTTTAGTACCCTGAATGTTCACTTGCATTTTCTACAGAAAGAGTGTTTCAGAACTGATGAATCAAAAGTAAGGTTCAACTCTGTTAGTTGAATGCACAGAACAGAAAGAAGTTTCACAGAATGCATCTGTGTAGTTTTTATTTGAAGATTTTCGTATTTCCGCTATAGGCTAATTAGCGCTCAAAATGTCAACTTGAATTTTCTACAGAAAGGGTGTTTCAGAATTCCTCAATCAAAAGTAAGGTTCAACTCTGTTAGTAGAATGCACAGAACAGAAAGAAGTTTCACAGATAGCTTCTGTGAAGTTTTTATTTGAACATATTCATTTTTCCGCTACAGGCCTCTTAGCGCCCTGAATTTCCACTTGGGTTTTCTGCAGAAAGAGTGTTTCTGAACTACTCAATCAAAAGTAAGTTTTAACACTGTTAGTTGAATGCACAGAAGAGAAATAAGTCTCAGAGAATGCTTCTGTGTAGTTTTTATTTGAAGATATTCCTATTTCCACTGTAGGCTATTTAGCGCTCCGAATGTCCACTTGCATTTTCTACAGAAAGAGTGTTTCAGTACTGCTCAATCAAAACTAAGGTTCAACACTGTTAGTTGAATGCACAGAACAGTAAGAAGTTTCGAGGATTGTTTCTGTGTAGTTTTTATTTGAAGATATTCCTTTTCCCACTAGAGGCCTCTTAGCGCCCTTAATGTCCACTTCCATTTTCTACGGAAAGAGAGTTTCAGAACTGCTCAGTCAAAAGTAAGGTTCAATTCTGTTAGTTGAATGCACACAACAGAAAGAAATTTCACAGAATGCTTCTGTGTAGTTTTTATTTGAAGATATTCCTTTTTCCACTATAGGCCTCTTAGGACCCTGAATGTCCACTTGCATTTTCTACAGAAAGAGTGTTTCAGAACTGCTCAATCAAAACTAAGGTTCAACTCTATTAGTTGAAAGCACAGAACAGTAAGAAGTTTCACAGATTGCTTCTGTGTAGTTTTAATTTGAAGATATTCCATTTTCCACTATAGGCCTCTTAGCGCCCTTAATTTCCGCTGGCATTTTCAACAGAAAGAGTGTTTCAGAACTGCCCAATCAAAAGTAAGGTTCAATTCTGTTAGTTGAATGCACGGAACAGAAAGAAGTTTCACAGAATAATTCTGTGTAGTTTTTATTTGAAGATATTTCTTTTTGCGCTATAGGCCTCTTAGCGCTCCGAAGGTCCACTTGCATTTTCTACAGAAAGAGTGTTTCATAACTGCTCAATCAAAAGTAAGATTCTACTCTGTTAGTTGAATGCGCAGAACAGAAAGTAGATTCACAGACTGCTTCTGTGTAGTTTTTATTTGAACATATTCCTTTTGCCACTATAGGCCTCTTATTGCCCTGAATGTTCACTTGCATTTTCTACAGAAAGAGTGTTTCCAAACCGCTCAATCATAAGTAAGGTTCAACTCTGTTAGTTGAATGCACAGAAGAGAAAGAAGTTTCACAGAATGCTTCTGAGTATTTTTTATTGAAGATACTCCTATTTCCGCTATAGGCTTCTTAGCGCTCCGAATGTCCACTTGCATTTTCTACAAAAAGGGTGTTTCAGAACTGCTCAATCAAAAGTAAGGTTCAACTCCCTTAGTTGAATGCACAGAACAGAAAGAATTTTCACAGATAGCTTCTGTGAAGTTTTTATTTGATCATATTCGTTTTTCCGCTACAGGCCTCTTAGCGCCCTGAATTTCCACTTGCATTTTCTACAGAAAGATCGTTTCAGAACTGCTGAATCAAAACTAAGGTTGAACACTGTTAGTTGAATGCACAGAACAGTAAGAAGTTTCGCAGATTGTTTCTGTGTAGTTTTTATTTGAAGATATTCCTATTTCCACTGGAGGCCTCTTAGCGCCCTTAATGTCCACTTGCATTTTCTATGGAAAGAGTGTTTCAGAACTGCTCAATCAAAATTAGGGTTCAATTCTGTTAGTTGAATGCACAGAACAGAAAGAAGTTTCACAGAATGCTTCTGTGTAGTTTTTATTTGAAGATATTCCTTTTTCCACTATAGGCCTCTTAGCGCCCTGAATGTCCACATGCATTTTCTACAGAAAGAGTGTTTCAGAAGTGCACATTCAAATGTAAGGTTCAAGTCTGTTAGTTGAATGCACAGAACAGAAAGAAGTTTCACAGATTGCTTCTGTGTAGTTTTTATTTGAACATATTCATTTTTCAGCTATAGGCCTCATAGCGCCCCGAATTTCCACTTGCATTTTCTACAGAAAGAGTGTTTCAGAACTGCTCAATCAAAACTAAGTTTCTACTCTGTTAGCTGAATGCACAGAACAGTAAGAAGTTTCACAGATTGCTTCTGTGTAGTTTTACTTTGAAGATATTCCATTTTCCACTATAGGCCCCTTAGCGCCCTTAATGTCCGCTTGCATTTTCTACAGAAAGAGTGTTTCAGAACTGCTCAATCAAAGGTAAGTTTCAATTCTGTTAGTTGAATGCACGGAACAGAAAGAAGTTTCACAGAATGCTTCTGTGTAGTTTTTATTTGAAGAGATTCCTTTTTCCGCTATAGGCCTCATAGCGCTCCGAAGGTCCACTTGCATTTTCTACAGAAAGAGTGTTTCATAACTGCTCAATCAAAAGTAAGACTCTACTCTGTTAGTTGAATGCACAGAACAGAAAGAAGATTCACAGATTGGTTCTGTGTAGTTTTTATTTGAACATATTTCATTTTCCACTATGGGCCTCTTAGTGCCCTGAATGTTCACTTGCATTTTCTACAGAAAGAGTGTTTCAGAACCGCTCAATCAAAAGTAAGATTCAACTCTGTTAGTTGAATGCACGGAAGAGAAAGAAGTTTCACAGAATGCTTCTGTGTAGTTTTTATTGAAGATATTCCTATTTCCGCTATAGGCTTCTTAGCGCTCCGAATGTCCACTTGCATTTTCTACAGAAAGGGTGTTTCAGAACTGCTCAATCAAAAGTAAGGTTCAACTCTGTAAGTTGAATGCACAGAACAGAAAGAAGTTTCACAGATAGCTTCTGTGAAGTTTTTATTTGAACATATTCGTTTTTCCGCTACAGGCCTCTTAGCGCCCTGAATTTCCACTTGCATTTTCTACAGAAAGAGTGTTTCAGAACTGCTCAATCAAAACTAAAGTTCAAAACTGTTAGTTGAATGCACAGAACAGTAAGAAGTTTCGCAGATTGTTTCTGTGTAGTTTTTATTTGAAGATATTCCTTTTTCCACTAGAGGCCTCTTAGCGCCCTTAATGTCCACTTGCATTTTCTATGGAAAGAGTGTTTCAGAACTGCTCAATCAAAAGTAAGGTTCAATTCTGTTAGTTGAATGCATACAACAGAAAGAAGTTTCCCAGAATGCTTCTCTGTAGTTTTTATTTGAAGATATTCCTTTTTCCACTATAGGCCTCTTAGCGCCCTGAATGTCCACTTGCATTTTCTACAGAAGGAGTGTTTCAGAACTGCACATTCAAATGTAATGTTCAAGTCTGTTATTTGAATGCACACAACAGAAAGAAGTTTCACAGAATGCTTCTGTGTATTTTTTTTTGAAGATATTCCTTTTTCCGCTATAGGCCTCTTAGCGCTCCGAAGGTCCACTTGCATTTTCTACAGAAAGAGTGTTTCATAACTGCTCAATCAAAAGTAAGATTCTACACTGTTAGTTGAATGCACAGAAAAGTAAGAAGTTTCACAGATTGCTTCTGTGTAGTTTTTATTTGAACATATTCGTTTTTCCACTATAGGCCTCTTATTGCCCTGAATGTTCACTTGCATTTTCTACAGAAAGAGTGTTTCAGAACTGCTCAATCAAAACATAGTTTCAGCTCTGTTAGTTGAAAGCACAGAACAGTAAGAAGTTTCACAGATTGCTTCTGTGTAGTTTTTATTTGAAGATATTCCTTTTTCCACTGTAGGCCTCTTATCGCCATGAATGTCCACTTACATTTTCTACAGAAAGAGTGTTTCAGAACTGTTCAATCAATTGTAAGGTTCAACTCTGTTAGTTGAATGCACAGAACAGAAAGAAGTTTCACAGAATGCTTCTGTGAAGATTTTATTCGGAGATATTCCTTTTTCCGCTGTAGGCCTCTTAGCGCTCCGAGTGTCCAGTTGCATTTTCTACAGAAAGAGTGTTTCAGAATTGTTCAATCAAAAGTAAGTTTCAACTCTGTTAGTTGAATGCACGGAACAGTAAGAAGTTTCACAGATTATTTCTGTGTAGTTTTTATTTGAAGATATTCCTTTTTCCACTAGAGGCATCTTAGCGCCCTTAATGTCCACTTCCATTTTCTACGGAAAGAGTGTTTCAGAACTGCTCAATCAAAAGTAAGGTTCAATTCTGTTAGTTGAAGGCCCAGTACAGAATGAAGTTTCACAGAATGCTTCTGTGTTGTTTTATTTGAAGATATTTCTTTTTCCACTATAGGCCTCTTAGGACCCTGAATATCCACTTGCATTTTCTACAGAAAGAGTGTTTCAGAACTGCTCAATCAAAACTAAGGTTCAACTCTATTTGTTGAAAGCACAGAACAGTAAGAAGTTTCACAGATTGCTTCTGTGTAGTTTTAATTTGAAGATATTCCATTTTCCACTATAGGCCTCTTAGCGCCCTTAATGTCCGCTGGCATTTTCAACAGAAAGAGTGTTTCAGAACTGCCCAATCAAAAGTAAGGTTCAATTCTGTTAGTTGAATGCACGGAACAGAAAGAAGTTTCACAGAATAATTCTGTGTAGTTTTTATTTGAAGATATTTCTTTTTGCGCTACAGGCCTCTTAGCGCTCCGAAGGTACACTTGCATTTTCTACAGAAAGAGTGTTTCATAACTGCTCAATCAAAAGTAAGTTTCAACACTGTTAGTTGAATGCACAGAAGAGAAATCAGTCTCAGAGAATGCTTCTGTGTAGTTTTTATTTGAAGATATTCCTATTTCCACTGTAGGCTATTTAGCGCTCCGAATGTCCACTTGCATTTTCTACAGAAAGAGTGTTTCAGTACTGCTCAATCAAAACTAAGGTTCAACACTGTTAGTTGAATGCACAGAACAGTAAGAAGTTTCGAGGATTGTTTCTGTGTAGTTTTTATTTGAAGATATTCCTTTTACCACTAGAGGCCTCTTAGCGCCCTTAATGTCCACTTCCATTTTCTACAGAAAGAGAGTTTCAGAACTGCTCAGTCAAAAGTAAGGTTCAATTCTGTTAGTTGAATGCACACAACAGAAAGAAATTTCACAGAATGCTTCTGTGTAGTTTTTATTTGAAGATATTCCTTTTTCCACTATAGGCCTCTTAGGACCCTGAATGTCCACTTGCATTTTCTACAGAAAGAGTGTTTCAGAACTGCTCAATCAAAACTAAGGTTCAACTCTATTAGTTGAAAGCACAGAACAGTAAGAAGTTTCACAGATTGCTTCTGTGTAGTTTTAATTTGAAGATATTCCATTTTCCACTATAGGCCTCTTAGCGCCCTTAATTCCGCTGGCATTTTCAACAGAAAGAGTGTTTCAGAACTGCCCAATCAAAAGTAAGGTTCAATTCTGTTAGTTGAATGCACGGAACAGAAAGAAGTTTCACAGAATAATTCTGTGTAGTTTTTATTTGAAGATATTTCTTTTTGCGCTATAGGCCTCTTAGCGCTCCGAAGGTCCACTTGCATTTTCTACAGAAAGAGTGTTTCATAACTGCTCAATCATAAGTAAGGTTCAACTCTGTTAGTTGAATGCGCAGAACAGAAAGTAGATTCACAGAATGCTTCTGTGTAGTTTTTATTTGAACATATTCCTTTTGCCACTATAGGCCTCTTATTGCCCTGAATGTTCACTTGCATTTTCTACAGAAAGAGTGTTTCCAAACCGCTCAATCATAAGTAAGGTTCAACTCTGTTAGTTGAATGCACAGAAGAGAAAGAAGTTTCACAGAATGCTTCTGAGTATTTTTTATTGAAGATACTCCTATTTCCGCTATAGGCTTCTTAGCGCTCCGAATGTCCACTTGCATTTTCTACAAAAAGTGTGTTTCAGAACTGCTCAATCAAAAGTAAGGTTCAACTCCCTTAGTTGAATGCACAGAACAGAAAGAATTTTCACAGATAGCTTCTGTGAAGTTTTTATTTGATCATATTCGTTTTTCCGCTACAGGCCTCTTAGCGCCCTGAATTTCCACTTGCATTTTCTACAGAAAGATCGTTTCAGAACTGCTGAATCAAAACTAAGGTTGAACACTGTTAGTTGAATGCACAGAACAGTAAGAAGTTTCGCAGATTGTTTCTGTGTAGTTTTTATTTGAAGATATTCCTATTTCCACTGGAGGCCTCTTAGCACCCTTAATGTCCACTTGCATTTTCTATGGAAAGAGTGTTTCAGAACTGCTCAATCAAAATTAGGGTTCAATTCTGTTAGTTGAATGCACAGAACAGAAAGAAGTTTCACAAATGCTTCTGTGTAGTTTTTATTTGAAGATATTCCTTTTTCCACTATAGGCCTCTTAGCGCCCTGAATGTCCACATGCATTTTCTACAGAAAGAGTGTTTCAGAAGTGCACATTCAAATGTAAGGTTCAAGTCTGTTAGTTGAATGCACAGAACAGAAAGAAGATTCACAGATTGCTTCTGTGTAGTTTTTATTTGAACATATTCATTTTTCAGCTATAGGCCTCATAGCGCCCCGAATTTCCACTTGCATTTTCTACAGAAAGAGTGTTTCAGAACTGCTCAATCAAAACTAAGTTTCTACTCTGTTAGCTGAATGCACAGAACAGTAAGAAGTTTCACAGATTGCTTCTGTGTAGTTTTAATTTGAAGATATTCCATTTTCCACTATAGGCCCCTTAGCGCCCTTAATGTCCGCTTGCATTTTCTACAGAAAGAGTGTTTCAGAACTGCTCAATCAAAGGTAAGTTTCAATTCTGTTAGTTGAATGCACGGAACAGAAAGAAGTTTCACAGAATGCTTCTGTGTAGTTTTTATTTGAAGAGATTCCTTTTTCCGCTATAGGCCTCATAGCGCTCCGAAGGTCCACTTGCATTTTCTACAGAAAGAGTGTTTCATAACTGCTCAATCAAAAGTAAGACTCTACTCTGTTAGTTGAATGCACAGAACAGAAAGAAGATTCACAGATTGCTTCTGTGTAGTTTTTATTTGAACATATTCCATTTTCCACTATGGGCCTCTTAGTGCCCTGAATGTTCACTTGCATTTTCTACAGAAAGAGTGTTTCAGAACCGCTCAATCAAAAGTAAGATTCAACTCTGTTAGTTGAATGCACGGAAGAGAAAGAAGTTTCACAGAATGCTTCTGTGTAGTTTTTATTGAAGATATTCCTTTTTCCGCTATAGGCTTCTTAGCGCTCCGAATGTCCACTTGCATTTTCTACAGAAAGGGTGTTTCAGAACTGCTCAATCAAAAGTAAGGTTCAACTCCGTAAGTTGAATGCACAGAACAGAAAGAAGTTTCACAGATAGCTTCTGTGAAGTTTTTATTTGAACATATTCGTTTTTCCGCTACAGGCCTCTTAGCGCCCTGAATTTCCACTTGCATTTTCTACAGAAAGAGTGTTTCAGAACTGCTCAATCAAAACTAAAGTTCAAAACTGTTAGTTGAATGCACAGAACAGTAAGAAGTTTCGCAGATTGTTTCTGTGTAGTTTTTATTTGAAGATATTCCTTTTTCCACTAGAGGCCTCTTAGCGCCCTTAATGTCCACTTGCATTTTCTATGGAAAGAGTGTTTCAGAACTGCTCAATCAAAAGTAAGGTTCAATTCTGTTAGTTGAATGCATACAACAGAAAGAAGTTTCCCAGAATGCTTCTCTGTAGTTTTTATTTGAAGATATTCCTTTTTCCACTATAGGCCTCTTAGCGCCCTGAATGTCCACTTGCATTTTCTACAGAAGGAGTGTTTCAGAACTGCACATTCAAATGTAATGTTCAAGTCTGTTATTTGAATGCACACAACAGAAAGAAGTTTCACAGAATGCTTCTGTGTATTTTTTTTTTGAAGATATTCCTTTTTCCGCTATAGGCCTCTTAGCGCTCCGAAGGTCCACTTGCATTTTCTACAGAAAGAGTGTTTCATAACTGCTCAATCAAAAGTAAGATTCTACACTGTTAGTTGAATGCACAGAAAAGTAAGAAGTTTCACAGATTGCTTCTGTGTAGTTTTTATTTGAACATATTCGTTTTTCCACTATAGGCCTCTTATTGCCCTGAATGTTCACTTGCATTTTCTACAGAAAGAGTGTTTCAGAACTGCTCAATCAAAACATAGTTTCAGCTCTGTTAGTTGAAAGCACAGAACAGTAAGAAGTTTCACAGATTGCTTCTGTGTAGTTTTTATTTGAAGATATTCCTTTTTCCACTGTAGGCCTCCTATCGCCATGAATGTCCACTTACATTTTCTACAGAAAGAGTGTTTCAGAACTGTTCAATCAATTGTAAGGTTCAACTCTGTTAGTTGAATGCACAGAACAGAAAGAAGTTTCACAGAATGCTTCTGTGAAGATTTTATTCAGAGATATTCCTTTTTCCGCTGTAGGCCTCTTAGCGCTCCGAGTGTCCAGTTGCATTTTCTACAGAAAGAGTGTTTCAGAATTGTTCAATCAAAAGTAAGTTTCAACTCTGTTAGTTGAATGCACGGAACAGTAAGAAGTTTCACAGATTATTTCTGTGTAGTTTTTATTTGAAGATATTCCTTTTTCCACTAGAGGCATCTTAGCGCCCTTAATGTCCACTTGCATTTTCTACGGAAAGAGTGTTTCAGAACTGCTCAATCAAAAGTAAGGTTCAATTCTGTTAGTTGAAGGCCCAGTACAGAATGAAGTTTCACAGAATGCTTCTGTGTTGTTTTATTTGAAGATATTTCTTTTTCCACTATAGGCCTCCTAGGGCCCTGAATGTCCACTTGCATTTTCTACAGAAAGAGTATATGAGAACTGCTCTATCAAATGTAAGGTTTAACTCTGTTAGTTGAATGCACAGAAGAGAAATAAGTTTCACAGAATGCTTCTGTGTAGTTTTTATTTAAAGATATTCCTTTTGCACTAGAGGCCTCTTCGTTCTCCGAATGTCAACTTGCAGTTTCTACATAAAGAGTGTTTCAGAAATGCTCAATAAAAATTAAGCTTCAACTCTATTAGTTGAATGCACAGAACAGAATGAGGTTTCAGAGAATGCTTCTGTGTAGTTTTTATTTGAAGATATTCCTTTTTCCGCTACAGGCCACTTAGCGCTCCGAAAGTCCACTTGCATTTTCTACAGAAAGAGTGTTTCATTACTGCTCAATCAAAACTAAGGTTCTACTCTGTTAGTTGAATGCACAGAACAGAAAGAAGTTTCACAGATTGCTTCTGTGTAGTTTTTATTTCAACATATTCCTTTTTCCACTGTAGGCCTCTTAATGCCCTGAATGTTCACTTGCATTTTCTATAGAAAGAGTGTTTCAGAACTGCTCAATCAAAAGGAAGGTTCAACTCTGTTAGTTGAATGCACAGAACAGATAGAAGTTTCACAGAATGCTTCTGTGTAGTTTTTATTTGAAGATATAGCTTTTTCCACCATAGGCGTCTTATCGCCCTGAATGTCCACTTGCATTTTGTACAGAAAGAGTGTTTCAGAACCGCTCAATCAAAACTAAGGTTCAACTCTGTTAGTTGAATGCACAGAACAGAAAGAAGTTTCACAGATTGCTTCTGTGTAGTTTTTATTTCAACATATGCATTTTTCCGCTATAGACCTCTTAGCGCCCTGAATATCCACTTGCATTTTCTACAGAAAGAGGGTTTCAGAACTGCTCAATCAAAACTAAGGTTCAACTCTGTTAGTTGAATGTACAGAACAGTAAGGAGTTTCATAGATTGCTTCTGTGTATTTTTTATTTGAAGATATTCCTTTTTCCACTATAGGCCTCTTAACGCCCTAAATGTCCACAAGCATTTTCTGCAAAAAGAGTGTTTCAGAACTGCTCCATCAAAAGTAACGTTCAATTCTGTTAGTTGAATGCACAAAACAGAAAGAAGTTTCACAGAATGCTTCTGTGTAGTTATTATTTGAAGATATTCTTTTTTCCGCTATAGGCCTCTTAGCGCTCCGAAGGTCCACTTGCATTTTCTACAGAAAGAGTGTTTCAGAACTGCTCAATCAAAAGTAAGTTTCTACTCTGTTAGTTGAATGCACGGAACAGAAATAAGTTTCACAGATTGCTTCTGTGTAGTTTTTATTTGAACATATTCCTTTTTCCACTACAGGCCTCTTGGTGCCCTGAATGATCACTTGCATTTTCTACAGAAAGAGTGTTTCAGAACTGCTCAATCAAAAGTAAGGTTCAACTCTGTTAGTTGAATGCACAGAACAGAAAGAAGTTTCACGGAATGCTTCTGTGTAGTTTTTATTTGAAGCTATTCCTATTTCCGCTATAGGCCTCTTAGCGCTCGGAATGTCCACTTGCGTTTTCTACAGAAACGGTGTTTCAGAACTGCTCAATCAAAGGTAAGGTTGAACTCTGTTAGTTGAATACACAGAACTGTAAGAAGTTTCACACATAGCTTCTGTGTAGTTTTTATTTGAACATATTCCTTTTTCAACTGTAGGCCTCTTAGCACCCTGAATGTTCACTTGCATTTTCTGCAGAAAGACTGTTTCAGAAGTCCTCAATCAAAACTAAGGTTCAACTCTGTTAGTTGAATGAACAGAACGGAAAGAAGTTTCACAGATTGCTTCTGTGTAGTTTTTGTTTGAAGATATTCCTTTTTCCTCTATAGGCCTCTTAGCGCCATGAATGTCCACCTGCATTTTCTACAGAAAGAGTGTTTCAGAACTGCTCAATCAAAAGGAAGGTTCAACTCTGTTAATTGAATGCACAGAACAGTAAGAATTTTCACAAATTGCTTCTGTGGAGTTTTTATTTGAACACATTCATTTTTCCGCTATAGGCCTCTTAGCTCCCTGAATGTCCACTTGCATTTTCTACAGAAAGAGTGTTTCAGAACTGCTCAATCAAAAGTAAGGTTCAACTCTGTTAGTTGAAAGCACAGAACAGAAAGAAGTTTCACAGAATGCTTCTGTGTAGTTTTTATTTGAAGATATTACTTTTTCCGCTATAGGCCTCTTAGCGCTGCGAATGTCCACTTTCATTTTCTTCAGAAAGTGTATTTCAGAACTTCTCAATCAAAACTAAGGTTCAACTCTGTTAGTTGAATGCACGGAACAGAAAGAGGTTTCACAGATTGCTTCTGTGTAGTTTTTGTTTGAAGATATTCCTTTTTCCACTTGAGGCCTCTTAGCGCCATGAATGTCCACTTGCATTTTCTACAGAAAGAGTGTTTCTGAACTGCTCAATCAAAATTAAGGTTCAACTGTTTTAGTTGAAAAACAGCACAGTAAGAAGTTTCACAGATTGCTTCTGTGAAGTTTTTTTTTGAAGATATTCCTTTTTCCACCATAGGCCTCTTAGCGCCCTTAATGACCACTTGCATTTTCTACAGAAAGAGTGTTTGAGAACCACTGAATCAAAAGTAAGGTTCAAATCTGTTAGTTGAATGCACAGAACAGAAATAAGTTTCACAGAATGCTTCTGTGTAGTTTTTATTTAAAGATATTCCTTTTTCCACTATAGGCCTCTTAGCGCTCCGAAAGTCAACTTGCAGTTTCTACAGAAAGAGTGTTTCAGAAATTCTCAATAAAAATTAAGCTTCAACTCTATTAGTTGAATGCACAGAACAGAAAGAGGTTTCACAGAATGCTTCTGTGTAGTTTTTATTTGAAGATATTCTTTTTCCGCTATAGGCCTCTTAGCGCTCCGAAGGTACACTTGCATTTTCTACAGAAAGAGTGTTTCATAACTGCTCAATCAAAGTAAGGTTCTACTCTGTTAGTTTCACAGAACTTCTGTTTTTTATTAAGATTTTTTCCTTAGCTTTGCTCCAAGGTCACTTGCATTTTTACAGAAGTTTTTTTTTTTTTTTTTTTTTTTTTTTTTTTTTTTTTTTACTGCTCAATCAAAAGTAAGGTTCTACTCTGTTAGTTGAATGCACAGAACCGAAAGTAGTTTCACAGATTGCTTCTGTGTAGCTTTATTGAAGATATTCCTTTTTCCTCTATAGGCCTCTTAGCGCTATGAATGTCCACTTGCATTTTGTACAGAAAGTGTGTTTCAGAACTTCTTACTGTGCTGTTTTTCAACTAACACAGTTGAACCTTAATTTTGATTGAGCAGTTCTGAAACACTCTTTCTGTAGAAAATGCAAGTGGACATTCGGAGTGCTAAGAGGCCTATAGCAGAAAAAGGAATACCTTCAAATAAATACTACACCGAAGCGTTCTGTGAAACTTCTTTCTGTTCTGTGCATTCAACTAACAGAGTTGAACCTTACTTTTTATTGAGCAGTTCTGAAACACTCTTTCTGTAGAAAATGCAAGTGAACATTCAGGGCGCTAAGAGGCCTATAGTGGAAAATGGAATATGTTCAAATAAAAACTACACAGAAGCAATCTGTGAAACTTCTTTCTGTTCTGTGCATTCAACTAACAGAGTTCAGCCTTACTTTTGGTTGAGCAATTCTGAAACACTCTTTCTGTAGAAAATGCAAGTGGACCTTCGGAGCGCTAAGAGTCCTATAGCGGAAAAAGGAATATCTTCAAATAAAAACTACACAGAAGCATTCTGTTTAACTTCCTTCCGTTCTGTGCATTCAACTAACAGACTTGAACCTTAGTTTTGACTGAGCAGTTTTGAAACACTCTTCCTGTTGAAAATGCAAGTGGACATTCGGAGTTCAAAGCGGACTATGTTGGAAAAAGGAATATCTTCAAATAAAAACTACACAGAAGCATTCTGGGACACTCCTTTCTGTTCTGTGCATTCAACTAACGGAATTGAACCTTACTTTTGATTGAGCAGTTCTGAAACACTCTTTCTGTAGAAACTGCAAGTGGACATTTGGAGAGCTAAGAGGCCCATAGTGGAAAAAGGAATATCTTCCAATAAAAACTGCACAGTAGCATTCTGTGAAACTTCTTTCCGTTCTGTGCATTCCGCTGACATAGTTGAAACTGACTTTTCATTGAGGAGTTGTGAAACACTCTTTCTGTTGAAACTGCAAGTGGACTTTCAGGGCGTTAAGAGTCTTATAGAGGAAAGAGGAATATCTTCAAATAAAAACTACCCGGAAGCTTTCTGTGAAACTTCTTTCTGTTCTGTGCGTTCAACTAACAGAATTGAACCTTCCTTTGGATTGAGCAGTTCTGAAAGAATCTTTCTGAAATAACTGCAAGTGGACATTCGGAGCGCTAAGAGGCCTATAGTGCAAAAAGGAATATCTTCAAATAAAAACTACACAGAAGCATTGTGTGAAACTTCTTTCTGTTTTGTGCATTCAACTAACAGAGTTGAACCTTACTTTTGATTGAGCAGTTCTGAAACTCTCCTTCTGTAGAAAATGTAGGTGGACATTCAGGCAGCTAAGAGGCCATAGTGGAAAAAGT
>NW_022096944.1:0-57917 GCF_006542625.1 Nomascus leucogenys
CGCAATTGCAAGTCGGGGATCCAGTGCCACTGCAAACAAGGCAGGCTTCACGTGCAAGTCTGGCCCGGCTTCTGACCCTAGCAACCCCACTTCCCGCGTGGGCACAGCAAGGAGGAACCTGGCCTCTAAGGCTCCCTCATGCGCTGTCAGGAGTTCTGCTGGACACAGGTCCAGTGGGCCATCCTCCAGCTCATCCTTCTCCATGTGGGCTTTTGAGCCCGTCATAAATTCCTTGCTTAGAGTGAGATCCAGAAGAGTTTTCTCTAGGTTTCCTTCCAAGATTTTTGTAGTTTCCTATCTTAACATTCACATTTAAGTCTTGAATCTATCTCGAAGTGATTTGTCTATATGCTGAGAGATAAGGGTCCAGTTTCATTCTTCTGCATGTGGCCATCCAACCCTCCTAGTACCATTCATTGAAGAGGGTGTCCTTTCCCCAGTGTGTGTTTCTGTCGGCTCTGTGAAAGATCAATTGGCTGTGAATATGTGTCTGTCTTTCTGGGTTCTCTCATCTGTCCCATTGATCTAAGTGTCTAGTTTTTATGCTAGGATTATACTATTTTGGTTACTATGCACTTGTCAGAAATTTTGTAGTTCTAATTTGCAGTGAAATGGGATGCCTCTAGTTTTGTTGTTTTTGCTGAGCATGACTTTGGGTCTTTGAGCTCTTTTTTGGTTCTTTTTTATGAATTGTAGGACTTTCCAATTCTGTGAGTGATGACATTGGTATTTTGGTAGGGGTTGTACTGAATCTCTAGACTGCTTCGGGCAGTGTGGTCATTTTAATGCTATGAATTCCTTCCATGAGCATGAAATGATTGTCCATTTCTTTCTGTCCTCTTAAACATTTTCATCAGTGTTTTGTTGTTTTCCTTGTAGAAATCTTTCACCTCCTTGGGAAATTTCTTCTGTGGCATACATTTTTCCATGTTGCTGCTATTGTAAATGGGATTGCCTTCTTAATTTCTTTCCCAACCAGACCATTATTGGTGTATAGAAATGCTGCTGATTTTGTTGTTGTTGTTGTTGATTCTGTATTCTCCAAATGACTGTATTAATTTATCAGGTCTAGGGGTTTTCTGGTGGAGGCTTTACATGTTTCTAGATCCAAGATCACATCTTCATCAGACAAGAAGAATTCGATGTCCTCTTTTCCAGTGTGGATGCCTTTTATTGTCTTCTCTTCCCTGATTGTGTGATGTCGAATAGGAGTGGTGAGAATGGGCATCCTCCTCTTGTTCCTGTTTACAGAGGAAATGCTTTCAACTTTTCCCCATTCTGTAGTAGGTTAGCTATGGCTTTGTCGTATCAGGTTTTACTATTTTCAGGTACGTTGTTTTGTTTGTTTGTGTTTTTTGAGACAGAGTCTCGCTCTTGCCGCCCAGGCTGGAGTGCAATGATGTGATCTTGGCTCACTGCTACCTCCGCCTCCTGGGTTCAAGTGATTCTCCTGCCTCAGCCTCCCGAGTAGCTGGGATACCTGGCGCATGCCACCACGCCTGGCTAATTTTCGTACTTTTAGTAGAGATGGGGTTTCACCACGTTGGCCAGGCTGGTCTCGGAGTCCTGACATCCGGTGATCCACCCACCTCAGCTTCCCAGAGTGCTGGGATTACACTCGTGAGCCACTGCACCCAGCCCTGCCATTTTCAGGTATGTTTCTTCTATACCTAGTTTATTTGTGCCTTGTTTCAAGACATGGTCTCGCTGTGTCTTTCGTGTTGGAATACAGTGGCACGATCATAGCTGCAGCTTTGAACTCCTGGGCTGAAGCCACTTCAGCCTTCTGAGCAGCTGAGACTAGCAGTGCATGTCACCAGAGCTGGCTAGTTTTTTTGTTTGTAGAGATCTATGTTCCTCAGGTTGGCCTTGAACTGTTGATCTCAATTGATCCTCCCAGCTCAGCTTCCCAAAAGCACTGGGTCGACAAGCATGAGCCACTGCCTGGCGCAGAGTCACATTTTAACATCACATCCTCACTGCTGGGCTCAAGTTTTGGCAGTGACTGAAAACCCTAGGGAGAGTTTCTGGTCAGGCCCGGCCCAGTCTGTGCATAGGAGGGGAATGGAAAAATGGCCTGTGGATGGTTCTTTTGGAGAACTGGCCAGACGAGCACTGAGATGCCGTTTCCTGGAATACAGGGCCGTGCGATGTCCAGCCCAGCTGCCAGGTCCAGGGCCCTCGGCACCATCTAGTTTGGGAGCTCATTCAGAAGTGGCCTCATTTGCCCAAAGCAGCTGGTCTGCCTTCCAATCTGGTCCCATTTGAGAGATCTAACTGGGCCCTGTCTTCCAGGAAACATTTCAGTGCGTGTGTGACTTTGTCCCCGCGCTGGCTGGCCTCTCTGTACCGTGAGAACTTGGGTTATGCAAGGCTCAGCCTGTCAGCTGAGCATCATGAAGCAGCTCTCTTCTGTTCCATTGAGGCCAACCAGGCTCCAACACCCCTGCCCCGGGTCTGACCATTCTCCCCCTCACCCAGAAGTGACCTCCAACCCGATCTGCTCCCTGTCTTCTGGCAGCTGCTCTGGGGAAGGGCGTTTTGGCCTCAAGGGCTTAGCGTGTCATTTTCTGTTTTCTGTTTATCTTTCCAGAGCTGTCTGGGACAGCCCACGTGTTAGTCCCTGTACTGCTTCTTCAGAAGGCAATCAGGGCTTTCTTTCAGGGGTGGGTATAAAAGTTCTTGTGGCCAGGCGCGGTGGCTCACGCCTGTAATCCCAGCACTTTGGGAGGCTGAGGCGGGTGGATCATGAGGTCAGGAGATCGAGACTATCCTGGATAACATGGTGAAACCCCATCTCTACTAAAAATACAAAAAAATTAGCTGGGTGTGGTGGCGGGCGCCTGTAGTCCCAGCTACTCGGGAGGCTGAGGCAGGAGAATGGCATAAACCCGGGAGGCAGAGCTTGCAGTGAGCCGAGATCGCACCACTGCACTCCAGCCTGCGTGACAGAGCAAGACTCTATCTCAAAAAAAAAGAAAACAAAACAAAAAAAAGTTCTTGTGACATTTGTGTATGAAATCAGCCTTCACTCCATGGATAGGACCAGCACGCTTCCGCAGCACGACTCTGCAATCTTACTACATTTATTTTTTTATTTTGTATTTTATTTATTTATTCCTTTTGAGACAGAGTCTCACTCTGTCACCCAGGCTGAAGTGCAGTGGCGAGATCTCGGCTGACTGCAACCTCCACCTCCTGGGTTCAAGTAATTCTCCTGTCTCAGCCTCCCGAGTAGCTGGGACTACAGGCACATGTCACAACTCCCTGCTAATTTTTGTATTTTTAGTATTTCAGATGGGGTTTCGCTATATTGGTCAGGCTGGTCTCGAACTCCTGACCTCAGGTGATCGACCTGTCATAGCCTCCCAAAGTGCTAGGATTACAGGTGTACATTTATTTATTTGTTTGAGACAGAATCTTGCTCTGTATTTATTAATTTATTTATTTGAGATGGAGTCTTGCTCCATTGCCCAGGCTAGAGTGCAGTGGTGCAATCTCAGCTCACTGCAACCTCTGCCTTCCAGATTCAAGTGGTTCTCCTGCCTCAGTGCCCCGAGTAGCTGGGATTACAGGTGCCTGCCGCCACGCCTGGCTAATTTTTGTATTTTTAGTAGAGACAGTGTTTCACCATCTTGGCCAGGCTGGTCTCGGACTCCTGACCTCAGGGACCACCTGCCTTGGCCCCCAAAGTGTTGGGATTACAGGCCTAAGGCACCGTGCTTGGCCATATTTATTTATTTAATTATTTAGAGACAAGGTTTTGCTCTGTCACCCAGGCTGGAGTGCAGTGGCGCCATCTCAGCTCACTGCAGCCTCCGCCTCCGAGGTTTAAGCGATTCTAATGCCTCAGCCTCCTGAGTAACTGGGACTACAGGTACGCACCACCACGCGGGGATAATTTTTTCTATTTTTTTGTAGAGACACAGTTTCACCACGTTGGCCAGGCTGGTCTCGAACTCCTGACCTTAGGTGATCTGACAGCCTCGTCCTTTCAAAGTACTGGGGTTACGGCATGAGCCACCGCACCCGGCCTTTCACTACATTTAAATGACGCAGTGGCTCACACCTGTAATCCCAGCACTTTGGGAGGCCAAGGCAGGTGGATCACCTGAGGTCAGGAGTTCGACACGAGCCTGGCCAACATGGGGAAACCCCGTCTCTAGTAAAAATACAAAAATTAGTCAGGCGTGGTTGTACAAGCCTGTAGTCCCAGCTACTTGGAAGGCTGAGGCAGAAGAATCACTTTAACCAGGAGGCAGAGGTTGCAGTGAGCCGATTTCATGCCACTGCTCTCCAGCTTGGGTGAGAGAGTGAGACACCGTCTCAAAAAAAGAAAAAAATATGATGCTGGGGCATCTCGGCCTGAATACCTGCACGAGCACAGTCATGTCCAGGCCAGGGCTGCCGGTCGAGGTCCAGCCCCATCTCTTCCAGCAGAAAGGGAGCAAGCTTGCGGGGCGGCTGGGGGACAAGATCCCAGGATCTCAGCCTCTGCTCACGGATCAGCTCTGAGACCCCGAGTGAGCTGGGGGTGCTCTGTGAGCATTGGTTTCCCCAGCTGTCAAGTAAAGGGATTGGATGAGGAAGTCTTGTCGAGGTGGAATGACCTCAGCTTTGGGGCAGCAGTGAATGATCCCGCTCCCTGGGCCATGCCAGTGGCCCGGCCTCGGCTGAACACAGCCCCAACACTCTGGAATGGGATGAGGGGGCAGTCGGCTCTTGCTCCTAGTAAGAGAGATGCAATAGGGCTCTGTGGCTGAGCTGGGTGCCTTGCCTCACACCTGTAATCCCAACCTTTGAGAGGCCGAGGCGGGAGGATTGCTTGAGGCGGGAATTTTGAGAATAGCCTGGACAACATAGCCAGACCCCATGTCTACAAAATAAGAATAAAACAGGTGCAATGGCACCCAGCTATAGTCCAAACTACTTGGCAGGCTGAGGCAGGAGGGTCCCTGAGTCCGGGGACTGGAGGCTGCATTGAGCTATAATCGCACCACTGCACTCCAGCTTGGGTGACAAAGTGGGACCCTGTCTCTGAAAGAAAAAACAAATCGGCCTGTGAGCATGGGTTTGATTTTCAAACAGGACCCGGAGGGTAGGGACAGACAGTGTTGTCACCTTAGGTGCTGAACACTCAGAAATGGGCCAGCGGCAGCCCTTTCCTGCCCTGCAGACACCAGATTGGGCAGAACAGCACGTGGCACTGGTAGCTCTTGCAGTGAGGGCAGAACCCAGTGTGAACCCTTCTGCCTGTGGGAGGGGCTGCTGAGGCCTGCGGAGAGGCCAGGGTGGAGGCTCGTCCCCTTGTCCAGCCCTTGGTGTGGTCTCCACCATGTCCCCAGCCCACCAGTGCAGGGCGCCCCTGAGCCTGCTGCTGCCACGGGCCCTGTCTCTACCCAGGACGTCCCCACACCCTCCCAGTGTCAGGGAAATGATCATGGTAGTGGTGACACTCCGCAGGCAGGGCTGCTGAGAGAAGCTGAGAAGGGTCACACCGCAGGCAGGGGCCCGTGTGACAAGCCCCTCTCACCCCGAGAGAGCTGACCAGGCCTCTCACGAGCAGAGCCACATCCCGGGAGTCCGAGAAAAGTCCTGGCTGGGCTCAGCCACCTCACTGGCCACGGGCAGCCTTTGTCATGTGAGCCTTGATCTCCTGGGGAGGCTCAGGCTGACGGCTGATGTGGGCATTGCCGAGGGCAACCTGTGGCCCAGTGGATGTGGCCGGGTCTCCTCAAGCTGCATTCATTGAAGCAGGACCCAGGGTGCGTGCCCATCTCCAGCCCAGGGCAGCTCCCCTGTAAGCTGGGTGAGCTACTGAAGCCAAGGCGGGAGGCAGCTGACAACACCCAAGGCCCATGCGGGGATGGTGGAAAGGCTGGACTCAGCAGCAACACCAAATCCCGGACCAGGCAGAAACCACCCAAGACTGAGGGGCTCGTGCCAGAGAGGTGGCCACAGGTAAGAACCCGGGCCCAGGCTGTGTGTGGCGGGAAACCTCCACGTCCCAGGGCTCAGCACAGCAAAGGAAGACCAGCCGGGTCACCCTGGTGGCCATCTGTCCCTGTCCCACCTGCAGAGTCAGAACAGCCTCTCCCCAGTGGGGATCATCTCTCTCTGCCAAAGCAACAGCGGTCCCTGCCCCAACCAGACTACCCCACTCAGCGGAGTTACAGATGCTGCTCCAGCATCCTAACACTGCCCAGCTGGCGCCTGCCTGTGCTCACCCACACCTCCCAGGCCGGCCTTCCCTGCAGCCTGGGCTTGGCCACCATGGCCTGATTGAGCACGGAGGCCTCCTGGGCACCCAGCCCCATCACTGCACCTGCCACTTCCAGCCCCACCCCACCGGCTCAGGGCTTCTTCCCAGCGGCGCTCATCATGAAATCAACATGCACGCAAGTCGTCTCAGGAAACTTTTTAATGAAAGTGTCGGCAGTTCATTCCCCCACGGTGGTGTGTAGGTGGCTGAGCTCAGATTGCAGCTGCTAAGACACCAGCCACTTACCGAGAGAAAGCCAGGCTGCTTCAAACCCAGGGCCCGAGGCAAAAAAGCATCACTTCTGGTCGGGGAGTCTGGAAGCCATGCCTTGTGGGAGGTCACACTGGCATCTAGGCCTTTGCCTGCACTGCAGAAGGAGAGCCGGGTCCTCCTCCTGGAGAACGCCGCGTTCCCCAGCCCCGCACCGGCTTTGCCACCACACAGGCTTTTGAGCCAGGAGGCGGGTAAGACGTAGCTGTAGACCCAAAACAACCATCAGCCCTGGGGCCCTGCGGGAGAGGAGCACTTTTAGAACAGGGAAAAGTGTGGTCATCCCATCATTAGACAGCACACATCCTACATAAATAAAAAGTCATAAGGGGAAGGAGGTTGGAGAGGGAACAAAAATTGGCACAGACATTGATAGACTGGATTCCAGTTTCAAGGTAACAGATGCACATCATGAGACCAGAGGAGACCGAGACAAGGTCTGGATTTGGCTTTTCTAAGCAACATGTGTTCCTGCGCAGGGCTGGATGGTCGCTGAGACAGAGATGGAAGCCAGGACAGGGGAGCCCACCGGGCCCAGATAGGTACAGAGAGCAGAGGCTCCTGTTCTGTCCTCACCACCCACGAGGGTGACACTGCTTGTAAATGGTGGCTGTGCTCTCCCAGCAAGAAAAAAGCACAACTAAATCCACACTGCACACAGAGGCAGACAGAAAGCCTTCAAGTGGCTCTGTTTTCTGCTCCCTGCCTCGCCAGGTCCACAAGCAGAGAGGAGTGTCAGGCGCATGGCCCCGCTGTCAGGCTCCCCAGTGAGCTGTGGGCTCAGCAGGAGCTGCCCACTGACACACAGGGGCACCCACTCCTCCCACCTTGGGAGCGGTCGCCAGACAGAGCCGTACTGGGTGCTGGTGTCATCCAGGGACCCCACACACTTCCTTAAATGTGATCCTGCTTCCCTCTGGGCAGCTGCATCCTCTCCTCCTGCAGGACCGTCTGAAAACTTGGCTCTCAGTTTGCTCTCCCTTCTCTTCTCTGCCTGCCCCAAGCCCCTTTTTCTAAAACAGTGATGCAATGTTCATGGGGTTATTTCTTGAAAATACTTGGCAGCCTCCATGCTTCTGTTTTCTTTAGCCAGGTGCTCAGGAGGGTTTACAAAGAATGCCTGGGCTCCCCCGCAGGTGCCGGCAGATGGGGTAGCAAATGGTCCTGTGCCTCCACCTGCTCTGGGAGGGAGTCTTCCGTCTCTAGGCCTGGCCCCTTCCTAACCCTCCACGTATCCTGTTCTCCAGAGACCAGAACCCACTCCGGAGAACAGCGAAGCCAGGCGCTTAGAGGAAGAGCAAATGCTGCCAGGACACGGATTGTCCATGGAATACATTCCAGCATCTTATTAGGTATCTGAATCTGTTAGGAAAAAAAAATTAGAAACTACATATAAAACTTAAAAATATTCAAGTATCAAAAGGTTATTTAGGATGAAAGTTTTAAAACAAGTCATCAGCAAGCTGCTACCACCAAGTGGAGACTTTTACAAAAGTTGAGCGAGTCCACTGAGCTGAGAGGACAGAAATGAAGTCACCTGTGCTGGGGCAGGGGCAGGGGCAGGGACACTTGGGGCAGGGAGTGTGTGGGCAGAGAAGCCAGAGAAGTCCAGGCCTGTGGAAGCCAAACAGGAGAGCGTGGGCCGGAAGGGCGGTCAGGAGCGGGGGACGAGGTCGCTCTCCCTGGAGAACGAACCCTGAAGTATGTAGCCTGGGATTCCCTCCCTGGGGGTCCTGTCCCCCGACATTTCACAGGCCTCCTGGAGCTGCCTTCCAACGAGGACAAACGCGGCAACAAAAGACCCATTTCTGCACAAAAATCCTTCTGGAAAGAAAAAGAAGAAAGGCAAGAATGGAGTCCAAACGCTCCCCAGTGCTGACTAAGCCTCCCCAACCCTGTTCTAAGTGGAGTGTGGTTTCTAAGTCAGGGAAATGGAAGAGGCCCCACCCACACAGGCCATGGCCCCACAGGATGAAGCAGCAGCGTTTATTCCAGATACAACAGTGAGGGAATCCGGTCACGTTCCCTTCTCCCCAGAGAGGGCGCATCTTGACACGTGATCCAGTAGAAATCTTTTAAACTCTGTAAGTTAAGTTCATAAAAACCACTCCCTTCACCCTGTCTCCCAGGGCCAGGCCTGGCCTCTGAGATGCACTGGCTTGGGGCGCCCTCGGGTGGCTGCATGGAAAAACCAGTCTGAGGCCAGCCTGGGGCTCCCAGACCTGGGCGGGATCTGTCCAGTCACCTGTCCTTCGGCTTCGGGTCGCTGTCTCTTGGCAGATGGCCCGACACTTGGGGGTGGCCCAAGGACACCTCAGGAAGGTTCCCGCTCTACGGACGGTCCGATTAGCCAGAGGTTTCCAGGCCGTCTGTTCACCTCCTAGAGATGGACTGGGGCCTTTAGACTTCGGTGGAGAACAGGATACTCTGTCTCTTGCTGTCTGGGGCAGGGATGGATTCCAGCTGCAGGAAGTACAGCAGCACCTGGACCTGCCGGGGCAGAGTGGGGAAGAGGAGAGTGGCTCAGAGGGGGGCTCCAGCTGCTGGTGGGAGGTCCTTGGGGCCCAAGCCTCCAAGTCCATCTCAGGTGCTAGAAACCCCTGCTGGCGACATGAACCCCTTACAGTGAGACAAGGCATGACTTGGGGCTGGGGGGATTGTTTATTTTAGAGATGCACAGGGCCTTGCTCTGTCCCCCAGGCTGGAGTACAGTGGCTCCATCATGGGTCACTGCAGCCTCTAACTCCTGGGCTCAAGCAATCCTCCCGTGTCAGCCTCCCAGATACCTAGGATTACAGGTGTGTGCCACGATGCCTGGCTAATTTTTCTTTTTATTTCTTTCTAGAGATGGAGTTTGCCACATTGCCCAGACTGGTCTCAGACACCTGGGATTGGGTATCCTGCCTTGGCCTCCCAAAGTGCTGGGATTACAGGCATGAGCCACCACACCCAAACACTTGAGGTAGTTTTAAGCCCCCAGCAAAGTGCACTAGCAGGACCAGAAGGTGGCCTGGGCCCCCACTATCACTCTCATCCATGCAGACCTAGGCAAGTCCCTCTCCAGGAATGTCAGCCACACCACATACAATGCAAGTAGGAAGATGGGCAGGACTGGGGGTGGGGCAGGCAGAGGCCGCCTCTGGCAGGTCAGGGTTGCCAGGGCTGGAGCCTGTCTTCCCATACCTGGGACATGACCTCCAAGGACCAGCTGTCAGTCATGGTGATGGGCTGGCTGGGGTTGGCAGGGAGCTTGCTCTCCTTCTCTGATGGCCGGAGCAGCGTGGGGCCAAAGATCATGGCGAGGTTGCACAGGGACATCTTATTGACTGCCTCCTTCTCTGCCACCGTGTAGAGGACCAAAGCAGAGGGTGCTGTTTCAATGCCACCACCAGGAAAGAGGAAGAGGGGCTGGGCCATGCTGGAGTCCTCAGGAAGGGAGTGACCTCGACCCTGGCTGTGCTGCAAGGTGACTCCAGCCCTGGTACTTCTGGGTCTCAGTGGCCCAGGACAAGGGGCCAACTCTGGGCTGGTGAGGGAGTCTCCTCTATGATGTGACTGGGAGGGAAGAAGGGGGTCCTAGTGCTCTGCTGGCCATGGCCAAAGCTCTGAGCTCTTTTTTAAGGCCACAGTGCAGGGGGAGGAGGGTGGCAAAGAGGAGAGGCGGGGGCAGGAGTGGCAGTGGCACTAGTCGCAAGAGGCAGTGAGTGACTGCAGACAGGGGTCAGGGGAAAAGGTCCTCGGTGTTGGGGGTCTAGTGGGAGCAGAAGGGCACCCCGCGGCCTGGGGACCTGGAGTCCTGGGCTGCCACGGGAGAGCTGGGCTACCTTTTCAGGTGGTCCAGAAGGAAAAGGAAGGGGAGCAGGTTGGCCTCCGGCAGCGACAGCAGCAGGTTGAGTATGCAGCTCTCCTTTGCAACCGGGTCTGAAAGAGCTGCAGGAGGCGGTGGGTTACTCCTCAGGGTCACAACGAGCCAGAGACCTCTCCCGAGGTGGTCACATGGAGCACCTGGGGCTTGTGTCCCTGCACAGCCCAGGCTCGTCGTCATCCTCAGTCTCACAGCTCTGGCCCCCAGTGAGGACCCTGTGAGGGGCGCTGGTGTGGGGTATGAGCCACCTGAACGCCTTTTCTCTACCTCACACGGGTCAGCAGCACGCGGCAAACAGCAGCAGGAGGAGCCGCGGGAGCAGCCGCTCATGGGCAGAGCTGCCCTTGGACAACTCCTGCCACCACCCCCTCCCCAGAAGAGCCCAAGGCAGGGGAGGCTCGGCGTGGAATGAAACAGGGGAGTGAGGGACACAAGGAGGTGGGAAGTGGGAGGCCCCAGCCCCACCAAGTACGCAGAGACCCCCTTGTCGTCCTGGACACCACAGGGGCACCTGGAGGCTGGGAGAGCAGGTCCTCTGTGCATGGGCGTGAGAGGCAGACCTGCCCTAAGGGTGATGCGGAGGCTACAGGTGCTGCACGTGCCAGCGCCCACTCTAGACATCAGCCTCCAGGTTGACTAAGGGTCAGGCCATGTTGGAACCCATGTTCGACTGGGCCAGGACCCGTGGCTAGAGCACCTGGGCACCCTCCTTCAGCCCTGGTCTGCAGAAAGTACAGCAGACTTTAGGACCCCACAGCATGGCAGTGCTGACTATTTCAGCCTCTTGGTCTCCTTGAGGAATAAGGACCGGGAGCCCTCTGGGGATGGGCGAGGGCTTCCAGGACAGGCTCTGTTCTGGTCCCCTGCTTTCTGAGGTTGGGTTAAAATGCCGACCATGGCAGAGGGGGCACAGCTCGGGTTCTCACACCTCACTTTTCACAGCCTCCAAGGGCAGCAGTGCACGTGGAGGAGACGTCTCCCATGAGGCCAAGGCCTCCAGTGCTCACCGATGCCCTTCGCAAAGTTGGGGTAGAACTCGTCAGTGAAGAGGGGCTCCAGCAGCTCACGGAAGTACAGCTTCGGCGTGTCTGTGATGGCGTTCACGTCCATCTCGCTTGTCATCACCGACACATCCTTGTTATCTGGAAAGAGCACGGAAATGACGCGGCCTCCTTGAGGATCCCGAGTGAGTCACCCGCCATCCCTGCCTTGGCTAAAGCACCGTCCCTGCCACACTGACCATAGTGCGGGACCCTCCCGGGCTTTGAGCAGCTCATCTGACTCCTCCCAAGAGCTGTGCATGGTTCTGTGTCTGCAGAGTTGATGGGGGTGCGTGGGCATTCCCATTCCTCTCCCCTGCTTGGCCCCATGTGATGGCCAGGAGGAGGCCAGTGTGGCAGGACACAGTGCCTGCGTGGGGAATGGGTGGCTCTGCCCTGTACATAGCAACCACCCCTGCACCAGTGCCTTCTGATAGCAGGAAGGCCATGGGAGAATCTGATTGGTTTCAGTGTTTGAACCTGTGTCTTCCTTTGGACCCAATTGGCCACTGGTGTTTACATCCTCACCACAGGCCAGGTCCATTCTGGGCCCCCAGAGGGAGCTGAAACTACCACAGAGCCCTCCCAGGGATGCTGGGCATTCTAGGGATCCTGGTCAGGGTGGGTGGTGTGTGCCCCAAAGAAGAGTCTGCAGGCACAAAATCCTGTTGCTTTGAAGATGCTGGGCAAGGACCCTCTGGGGTCTCAGTGCCCTCCCCTGGCATTTGGGGCAGCTCCAGGTCTTTCACAGCCTCTGAGGGTTGGTGAGATGGAGGCAGAGATGTTAAAGCCCCGGTCTGAGCTGGGTCCCATCAGTGCCTTCTGCCCTCTGCATCCTCAAGCAGGGCAGTGGACAGACTGCACTGAGTCCTGGGCTTCCACCTCCTGTCCACCCCCAAGGCAGGAAGGCCAAGGGCCTGAGGAAGCCCCTGGTGCACCCCAGCAAGCAGCACCTGTAGCTAGGATGGTTTAAAATCTGGCCTCTACAGAAGCTCCTTCTACAACTCTTGTCTTCTCTTTCTTAAAAATAATAAAACAGTAAATGAAGAAAAGACACAGAGAAGGATGTGACATGCCCTGGCCATGGAGCGCTCTGAGATCTCATCGTGGACACCGCCGCCCACACCTCCATCCCATCCTGCGGAGGCCGACACTCACTGACGTCGAAAGCTGCCTTCAGTGCCTGGATGTCCGTGGCCACTCTGGACACGCGATAGATGCCCACCTCCTCCGTGCCGCAGCGCTCGATCTCCTCCACACACTGGCACACGATGTAGGGCACCTTGGACCTCTCTCTCCTGCAGGAGGAGAGAATGTTCTCAGTGTCCTGACAGCCCTGCTTGGGCCACAGCACAGGAGACCTGCCCCCTATCTGTACACCCGGAGGTGGGGTGAGGACGGTGACGAAGGTGCCCAGGTCTGGGGCTGCACACAGAGCCTTGTGCATGCCTGTCCTCCCTCTGCAAGCTCGGTCCTCATTGCAAGTACTTTCTCAGGACTTTTCTAAGAGGCTGAAGCAGCCAGACCCTATGCAAGTCACACATGATCTTTGTGGGATGGTCAGGAGGCCTAAGTCAAGTCAGCACAGCAAGGGCATCTGAAAGATTCCAGATCTGGGGTTAGCAACCTGTGCTCCCAGCTGGGAGATCAGGCCCGGTGTTGGTGCTGCCATCCACGTGGTGTGTGAGAGGAGAATCCCCTGACCCCTGCCCCAGGCCCAGGCCTAAAATAAACATCCCACGAATAAAGGGTTGCCTCAGCACCAGTGCCCCAAGTCCTGCGATGCTAAGTGTGTTTCTCCTCTGAGTCTTAGCAATGAACAATTCCAATACCTCCACACAGGACACTAGAGTAAGAATACTTCAAAGTCAGAACACAGTGCTGTGCAGAGGCCTTTAGTTCTGTTTTGCAACTGGATTTAGCAGCACATCAAAGCAGCTTCTCAAGCCACCCTCATTAGCCGTGGTTATTTGGAGGGGCTGCTGATGGAGTCCTCGATGCTCATGCCCAGAGCCCTCCCAGAGTGCTACCAAGTGGCTGCCATGCAGTTGGGGGTGGGGAGTGGTGTTTAGACACAGAAAGGAGTCCAGGGTATGACTGATGGAGGCCCTGGCCCACGTGACCAGCAAGGTCGGGGCCCAGCCAGATTCCATCCTGGGGAAGCAAATGAATTCCCTAAGGAAGTGATCTGTGTCTGCAAGAACTGCTCTCAAAACAACAAACAGGCTTCTCTTGGCAACTGACTCCTGACAAAAGGGCAGGGGTTAGTTACAACCATTCAACAGGAACCTGGGACCGTCACAAATTCCAAGCAAGGGCAGAAAACCCTGCACTTGGGCAGTTCCTGGAGCCAGCCTACTGCTTCCAAGCAAGGCAGCAAAGACATTCCTGAGCTGGTTTGGAGGAAACACAGGAGGTAGCTGAACACACCAAGTGTTCTCTGGGGCCTGACCTCACCGTGCAGCGGCCACGCACAGAGAGGAGAGACCCACACATGCTCTTTTCTGCAGAAACAGCTGAAGGGACAGGCACCCTCAGTGCGTGAGCCCAAGTCCCTCTGCACTCACTTGGTGACCACTGCAATCTTGACTCCGAAGACCCCTGTCTGTTTTCGGGACGGCATCGTCTTCAAGCTGAACTCCCTACTGGTGAACTTCACCAAGGGCTTTACTTCAATCTATAGTGGGGAGAAGGGGCACAGTCCTCTAATGCTCCTGGTCCTCATAGCCCAAGGTCCCAAGGGCCCCTAGAGGACTCATCAAATATTTCTACCCACAAGGCATGCAAAGGTCTCAGGGTGAGGTGAGACTGCCCCTCGGGGAAGCCCCTAGTCTACTTCAGAAAGAGCAAGGATTTTGAATGCCCACCTCGGCCTCCCAAAGTGCTGGGATTACAGGTGTGAGCCATAGTGCCTGGCCTTTCTTGGAGTCTTATACCATTAGGAGGCATCCAAGGATTGGAAAGAAATTTTTATGCAAAATCTGAGGCTTACCCCGATTTGCCTGTCTCTGTTCCTGGATTTTGCCTTTCAACTTAGAAACACTCTGGAGGCCCCAAACTCTAACCTCTGTGTCATCAGCCCATGAAGACTACTGCTTTCTTCCTGAGGTCTATTTCTCTGTGCAAGTTTTGAATTTTTATTGGCAAGAGAGTTTGTCTGACACAAACTACTTTGTAATTACTGAAACAGGTTTTTGTTTGTTTGTTTGAGACAGGGTCTTGCTCTGTTCCCCAGGCTGGTGTGCAGTGGCACAATCACGGCTCACTACAGCCTCGACTCCCGGGTTGAAGCCATCCTCCCGCCTCAGTCTCCTCAGTAGCTGAGATTACAGGCACACAACACTATGCCTGGCTAATTTTGTATTTTTAGTACAGATGGGGTTTCTCCATGTTGCCCAGGCTGGTCTCAAGCTCCTGAGCTCGGGCAATCCATCCGCCTCAGTCTCCCAAAGTGTTGGGATTACAGGCATGAGCCACCACGTCAGGGCTGGAACAGTTATTTAAAATAGTTTTTCAAGTAGGATGCTGTGGCTCACGCCTGTAATCCCAGTACTTTGGGAAGCCAAGGCGGACAGATCCCTCGAACTCATCAGGAGTTTGACGCCAGCCTGGCTAACATGGCGAAACCCCGTCTCTACAAAAAATAACAAAAGTAGCTGGGCATGGTGGCACGCCCCTGTGGTCCCAGCTACTCTGGAGGCTGGGGTGGGAAGATCACTTGAGCCAAGGAGGCCAAGGTTGCAGTGAGCCAAGATCGCACCACTGCACTCCAGCGTGAGTGACAGAGTGAGACTCCATCTCAAAAACCCCACACGCCAGGCGCGGTGGCTCACGCCTGTAATCCCAGCACTTTGGGAGGCCGAGGCGGGCAGATCACGAGGTCAGGAGTTCAAGACCAGCCTGGCCAAGATGGTGAAACCCTGTGTCTACTAAAAATACAAAAATATTAGCCGGGCGCAGTGGCAGACACCAGTAATCCCGGCTAGTCGGGAGGCCGAGCAGGAGAATTGCTTGAACCCAGGGGGCGGAGGTTGCAGTGAGCTGAGATCGCGCCCCTGCACTCCAGCCTGGGAGACAGAGTGAGACTCGGCTCAAAAAAAAAAAAAAAAAAGAATGTGCCCAACCTTCACGTCATGTGGTCCCGAGGCTACTACGTGAAGGAACAGTTTGCCTGGAGACATTTCTACTGGTACCTTACCAATGAGGGTATCCAGTATGTCCGTGATTACCTTCATCTGCCCCTGGAGATTGTGCCTCCCACCCTACGCCGCAGCCGTCCAGGGACTGGCAGGCCTGGGTCTAAAGTTCTGGAGGGTGAGCGACCTGCAAGACTCACAAGAGGGGAAGCTGACAGAGATACCTACAGAGGGAGTGCTGTGCCCCCTGGTGCCGACAAGAAAGCCGAGGCTGGGGCTGGATCAGCCTAGAGGTGGATTTGGTCGTGGACGCCGTCAGCCACCTCAGTAAAATTGGAGAGGATTATTTTGCATTGAATAAACTTACAGCCAAAAAGACTTTAAAAAAAAAAAGAAAAAAAGAAAAAAATTGTATTATGTCGCAAATGAACCCGTTGCAATGATCCTACAGGTATTTTCCTTTGATAGTTTGTACTACTTTAATAGTTTTTTCTTTTATTACATCATCTTAGTTTCCTAGGAAAACCCCAACTTGGTCGTGATACATGTTTAATCCATTGCTGGATTATTTGCTAATATTTTATTGAGCATTTTTGCATATATGTCCATAAGAAGTTAGTCTATACTTTTGCCTCCTTGTACTATTTATGTCTGGTTTGGTTTTAAGCCTATACTAAATTCACAGTGAGTTGGGGAGAATTCCATTTGCTTCTTTTTCTGAAAGATTATGTAGGCTGGGCACTGTGACTTAGGCTTGTAAAACTAGCACTTGGGGAGGCCGAGGCGGGTGGACTACCTGAGGTCGGGTGTTCAAGAACAGCCTGACCAGCATGGTGAAATCCCATCTCTATTAAAATACAAAAAATTAGCCGGGCGCACCTGTAATCCCAGCTACTCTGGAGGCTGAGGCAGGAGAATCGCTTGAACCTGGGAGGTGGAGGTTGCACTGAGCGGAGATCACGCCACTGCACTCCAGTCTGGGCTACAAAGCCAGACTTCCCTCAAAAATAAATAAATTAATTAATTTTAAAAAATTATGTAGAAGATAAAAACTTTATGTTCTTTTAATGTTTGCTGTCTGTAAAATCATCTGGGCCAGGTGCTTTTCTTTGGTTTTGTCTTTTTGTGAGATTTTTGAGGGGATGGGATACAGATTTTAAAATAAACATTCAATTCCTTTAATGGTTCTAGATCTAGACAAACTTTTCTGTTTCTCCCTACTTCATTTTTATGCAGTTATATTTTTCTTTTGAGACAGAGTTTCTCTATTGCAGTCACGCAATCTTGGCTCACTGCAACCACCGCCTCCCAGGTTCAAGTAATTCTCCCGCCTCAGCCTCCCGCGTAGCTGGGGTTACAAGCATGTGCCACCACGCCCAGCTAATTTTTGTATTTTTAGTAGAGTTGGGGTTTTACTATGTTGGCCAGGCTGGTCTCGAACCCCTGAGGTCAGGTGATCTGCCAACCTTGGCCTCCCAAAGTGCTGGGATTACAAGCATTAGCCACCCCACCTGGCCTGAAGTTATGTTTTTCTATAAAACTGCCTGTTTTGATATTTTAAAAAATCACTGGCATAACGTGGTTTATGTAATGTGCTTATGATTTTTGTCTTAATATTATTTATTTATTTATTTATTTTATATATTTATTTAGAGATTGAGTCTTGCTCTATTGCCCAGGCTGGAGTGCAGTGGCCTGATCTTGGCTCACTGCGACCTCCACCTCTCAGGTTCAAGCAATTCTCATGCCTCAGCCTCCTGAGTAGCTGGGATTATAGGCACCCACCACCACCCCCAGCTATTTTTGTGTGTGGTTTTTTGTTGTTGTTGTTGTTTCTTTTTGTGAGACAAAGTTTCGCTGTTGTTGCCCAGGCTGGAGTACAATGGCGCAACCTCAGCTCAGCACAACCTCCATCTCCCAGGTTCAAGCAGTTCTCCTGCCTCAGCCTCCTGAGTGGCTGGGATTACAGGCATGCGCAACTACACCAAGCTAATTTTATATTTTTAGTAGAGATGGGGTTTCTCCATGTTGGTCACGCTGTTCTCGAACTCCTGACCTCAGGTGATCCGCCCGCCTCAGCCTCCCAAAGTGCTGGGATTACAAGGGTGAGCCACGGCGCCTGGCCATTTTCGTATTTTTAGTAGAGACGGAGTTTCACTATGTTGGCCACGCTGGTCTCAAACTCCTGACCTCAGGTGATCTGCCAGTCTCAGCCTCCCAAAGTGCTAGGATTACAGGCAAGAGCCACCGCACCCGGCCTAGCCACCACGCCTGGCCCATTTATTTCTAAATAGACAATACATTTGTATATTTCAAAATTCAGAAGGCACCATCTCAACCCCGTCCCTATTCCTGTAGTTTCTCAGATGCAACCAAATAGATTCAGTTTCTTGGTATCTTTCTAGAGGTAGTTTATGAATATAAACAAATATCCAAATAAACAAATATGTTCTTTTGCTTTCTTTATACAAATGTTACTTTATTGTACCTATTGATCTGTTCCTTTCTCTTTCTTTCTTTTTATTATTTTATTTTATTTTTTGAGACAAGGTCTTGCTCTGTGGCCTAAGCTGGAGTATAGTTGTGCAATCTGGGCTCACTGCAGCCTTGACCTCCCAGGCTCAAGCGATCCTCCCACCTCAGCCTCCCAAATAGCTGGGACTACAGGGATATGCCACCAAGCCCGGCTAACTTTTTTTATGTGTTGTAAAGGCAGAGTTTCACCGTGTTGCCCAGGCTGGTCTCAAACTCTTGGCCTCCCGCGATCTGCACAGCTAGGCCTCCCAAAGTGCTGGGATTACAGGCATGAGCCACCACGCCCAGCCTCCAACTCTTACAGTGGACCTGATATTATAATGCCCACTTCCTAAGATGAAAAGGAACTGAATGGGTGTGGAATCTCTAGGACCACGCTGGCATATAATGGGCCCTTGGGGTTTAGTTTAGTAGCAAATTAAAAGGTGCCCATTCCTCAAAACCTCCTATAGACATCTTTCAGGAAACTGCCATGGATAAATATCTGCAAATCAAAGCAAAACTTTAGGGACAAACTACATCAGTCTTCACCTGTGAATTTTGCATCTATGATGCAAATGACACCCCCTCTAAGGTGTTACTCTTCTGCAGTGCACTACCTGTGCAACTGTCCTCAGCAAAGATAGAGTAATCTGCAGTAACTGAGTGGTGAACTTGCCACAGTCTGCACCATTCCACTTTGTGCTGTGCCTGGTCCATTTTACTCACTGATATTACCCAATCTCTGAAGGTGTTTAAGTTTGACCATTGACCTCTCATTTCATAGTGAACATCAGAGAGGTGAAAGGATTCACCCGAGATCACTCAGCAAGTGTGCAGTGTCAGCAAGTTAGCAGTAAGTCAAAACTAGGCCTTAAGGCTCTTGTCACTTCAGAGCAGGACTCTTACTGCCATGCAGCTACCTCTCTCACCAGGTGGTCCAAGGCATTTGGTTGTCTCTGGCTTTGGTGGTTGTGGGGAGAGGTGGATCAGAGATGCCCTGGGCCACGTTATGGCTCTAGGCCACATGCAAGAAAGCTGGAAACAGAATTGCCTCTGCAGCTGCAGAAGACTAATTTCTATATTGATATTTGGAAAAACTAACAGCTAGAAAACACCAAACTCATTCTCAAAAATACGATCATATTAAATGACATTACATGCATCATTTATATATTGCTCGCAGCGCCAGCATCCTCAAATATGGTTTTAATTTTAGTAGATATCTTGCTAGGGGGAGCACATTTCTAAGTTATCCAGATATAGGGCCCTCTTTCCTTCTCTTTCTGTCCACATGCAACCAGATGCTTTGTGGAGTTAAAGTTGACATTTATTTAAATGCCACTTGGTGTCTGGTTTTTTCACCTTTAATTTAGGGTTTTCTATCTGGGATGTAAAAGAATCACTTGGAGGGATTTTTCAAAATACCAATGGACAGGCCACTATCCAGTCAATCAGAGGCAAAATCTCCTTGGATGGGACCTAGAAGTCTTTACAGTTTTCCAGCATTTTAATGTACATCCCTGATTAAGACCCACCGGGTCTTAAGAGTGTGGCATATGCATTACTCAAGTTCCTAGAGGCTCTCTAAAACAACAGAAAAAAAAATCTGCTTTATTCTCTGCCTGGTGTTGATGCGTCAGTCTCTTTAGCCATTAGTCTGATCCTAGAAATTTATGGTCATAATTTGATGAGCGATGTTGGGAATGTCTTCTTCTTCTTCTTTTTTTTTTTTTTTGTTTTGAGACAGAGTCTCACTCTGTCAACCAGGCTGGAGTGTAGTGGCGCAATCTCCGCTCACTGCAACCTCCACCCCAATACTTTCATTTTTAAATATTATTTATGGCATCCAGATTTGCATAAGATGGACTGCGTCAATGGCCATGCCCTTTATAAATCAATATTCTTAAGTTCTGCAAATTCAGTTTCCTAAAGAGCCAGATCACATCCTACTCATCAGCAAGGCGGGTAGACATCATTTTCACAATCACTTCTAATTTTCCACCATTGTAAAAAAAAAATACGTAATCAATTTCTTATTGTAAAATAAACAATTTACTTTTCCAGGACCCACTGCCTCCTCGCTCCCTTTTTTTTTTTCAAACGACCTTGAACCCTTTGTCAGGAGTCAGTTGCCAAGAGAAGCGTGTTTGTTGGTTTCAGAGCAGTTCATGCAGACACAGATCACTTCCTCTGAGAATTCCTTTGCTTCCCCAGGATGGAATCTGGCTAGGCCCCTGACCTTGCTGGTCACATGGGCCGGGGCATCCATCAGTCATACCCTGGAGTCCTATCTGTGTCTAAACACCACGCCTCACCCCCAGCTGCACGGCAGCCACTTGCATAGCACTCTGGGAGGGCTCTGGGCATGAGCAGCGAGGACTCCATCAGCAGCTCCCCCAAATAAGCCCTGCTAATGAGGGTGCTTGAGAAGCAGCTTTGATGTGCTCCTAAATCCAGTTGCAAAACAGAACTAAAGTTAAGGCCTCTGCACAGCACTGTGTTCTAACTTTGAAGTATTCTTACTCTAGTGTCCTGTGTGGTGGTATTGGAATTGTCCATTGCTAAGACTCAGAGGAGAAAAGCACTTAGCATCGCAGGACTTGGAGCACTGGTGCTGAGGCAACCCTTCATTCATTCGTCGGATGTGTGTTAAGGCCCAGGCCCAGGGCAGGGGTCGGGGATTCTCCTCTCACACAGCACGTGGGTGGCAGGACCAACACCGGGTCTGATCTCCCAGCTGGGGGCACAGGCTGCTAACCCCAGGCCTGGAATCTGTCAGATGCCCTTCCTGTGCTGACTTTACTTAGACAGGCCTCCAGACCTTCCCGCAAAGATCATGTGTGATTTGCAGGGGTTCTGGCCGCTTGAAAGGTTCCTGAGAAAGTACATGCAATGAGGACAGAGCTTGCAGAGGGAGGACAGGCATGCAGAAGGCTCTAAGTGCAGCCCCAGACCTGGGTACCTTCGTCACCATCCTCACCCCGCCTCTGGGTGTGCAGATAGGGAGCAGGTCTCCTGTGTTATGGCCCAAGCAGGGCTGTCAGGACACTGAGAACATTCCCTTCTCCCGCAGGAGAGAGAGGTCCAAGGTGCCCTACATCATGCGCCAGTGCGTGGAGAAGATCAAGCACCAAGGGATGGAGGAGGTGGGCATCTACCACGTGTCTGGAGTGGCCGCAGACATCCAGGCACTGAAGGCAGCCTTCAACGTCAGTGAGTGTCGGCCTGCGCAGCGCGGGATGGAGGTGTGGGCAGTGGTGTCCATGATGAGATCTCAGAGTGCTCCATGGCCCAGGCATGTCACATCCTTCTCTCTGTCTTTTCTTCATTTACTGTGTTATTATTTTTAAAAAAGAGAAAACAAGAGTTGTACAAACAGCTTCTATAGAAGTCAGTTTTTACACCATCGTACCCACTCATGCCACTTGGTGGGGTGGACCAGGGGCTTCTGCGGGGCCTTGGCCTTCCTGCCTTGCGGGTGGACAGGAGGTGGAAGCCCAGGACTCAGTGCAGTCTGTCCACTGCCCTGTGTGAGGATGCGGTGGGCAGAGGGCACTGATGAAATTCAGCTCAGGCCGGGGCTGCAGCATCTCCGCCTCCATCTCACCAACCCTCACAGGCTTTGAAGGACCCGGACCTGCCTCAAATGCCAGGGGAGGGCACTGAAGCCCCAGAGGGTCCTTCCCAGTATCTTCAAAGCAACAGGATTTTGTGCCTGCAGACCCTTCTTTGCAGCACACACCACCCACCCTGACCAGGACCCCTAGAATGCCCAGCATCCCTGGGAGGGCCCTGTGGTAGTTTCAGCTCCCTCTGGGGGCCCAGAATGGACCTGGCCTGTGGTGAGGATGTAAGCACCAATGGCCAATTGGGTCCAAAGGAAGACACAGGTTCAAACACTGAAACCAATCAGATTCTCCCATGGCCTTCCTGCTATCAGAAGACACTGGTGCAGGGGTGGTTGCTATGTACAGGGCAGAGCCACCCAATCCCCACGCAGGCACTGCGTCCTGCCACACTGGCCTCCTCCTGGCCATCACATCGGGCCAAGCAGGGAAGAGGAATGGGAATGCCCACACACCCCCATCAACTCTGCAGACACAGAACCACGCACAGCTCTTGGGAGGAGTCAGATGAGCTGCTCAAAGCCTGGGAGGGACCCGCAGAGTGGTCCTTTGGTCCTCCTTTGAAGCTCTTGTTCTAGTTGCCATGACACTGGGACAGATCTACTACCTGAAGAGAGTCTTTGAAATTCAGAGGGTTATTTAAAAAGCCTCTTCCTGGCCGGGCACGGTGGCTCACGCCTATGATCCCAGCGGATCACGAGGTCAGGAGTTCAAGACCAGCATGACCAACATGGCGAAACCCCATCTCTACTAAAAATATAAAAATTAGCCGGGCATGGTGGCGGGTGCCTGTAATCCCAGCTACTCAGGAGGCTGAGGAAAGAGAATCGCTTGAACCTAGGAGGTGGAGGTTGCAGTGAGCCGAGTTCACGCCACTGCACTCCAGTCTAGGTGACAGAGTGAGACTGTCTCAAAAAAAAAAAGCCTCTTCTTGATGATCCTAAACTCTGAATTCACTGTTTACCAAACACCTTGGTCATAGTAATATCATTAGTTTCTCCATTTTTATTTTCTGAAGTATACATTCACGAAACATTTTCTGAACTATACATTCACAACTTATGTTTCTTTGTGATTAATAGATATTGGGATATTGGGGGGAAACACCTTTTTAGGAAAGTTTTGGTGAAAATTTGACAGTGGATTGGCATAATTTCATATTTAAATGCTGCCTCCATTATATAGGTTCTTCCAGGAACTCAAACACTGTTAGGTGAAACATGGGGTATAGTTTTTATTATTTCTTCTTTTTGTTTTCACAATAAAACTCTGTTCAGGAAATCGGCACAAAGCCTGTACTTTACTAAAATGACTGCATTCTTTGGATTCCCTCATTCTGTGGTTCAAGTCACTATTCATTTTTGTTGAGTCCTTATGAGAAATAACGGTATGAATCTTGATGGTTTCTGCCCATCCTAATGGCAGAGCTCTCTGACTCAGGCATATACTGCCAGGCTGGGTACTTTTATACTTTGTTTTCTTGTTTTGCTTTAAAGCTACAACTCAGCATACATTTTGCCCCATACATTTTTACGTTGAACCTTAGGACTCAATCACTGCCACTTAAATTGGTGACACAAGCAGCTAATAACCATTTCTGGGTTTCTGCCTAACCTTCTAATTGTCTGTTAAAGCCAGTTCCTTGGGTGAAAGAATTGAAATGACTTTCTCTTGTTCTCTGATGATGGGTTTAAAATTGCCAGTGAATGGTGGCTCTTCTTTCCACACTGGCACATCCACTTCCCTCACTCTTCACACGTAAGAAATAGGCATTTACGTAATTAGAAAAATCTGGATTTCTGATGCCAAAGGGTTAAGCCTCTTGGATTTCATTGCAGTGATATACAGCCACTATTTTATTTTTGATCAGTGGCTTTGGTTAGGGCATGTCAGCACTAGAGTTTTCATTTAGGTCTTTCTTTTTTGGCACATGTGAATTTTGCTTTGTGTAAAATGAAATGACTTTCTCTTGTTCTCTGATGATGGGTTTAAAATTAAAAGAACATCTGGTTTTGGTATGGGGATGATCCAGGATTATGTTATGACTGATATATATTAGTTGTACATTTTTTTTTGGATCTTTGCAAGGGGAAAACTACAAATAATTACTTTTATATAATTAAGTTTGTTACAGGTTTTCACGTTCAGGATAAACAATTTTTCACCCTTGGGTGAGAACACTTGCAACAGTTTATTGAGAGAAGGTGACTTTCACCTTAGTACAACTGTTGCATGCCAATTTGTGTGTGGGTGTGGAATACTTCAAAATTGATTTAAAAGATGTAAACTTAAAATTGGTTGTATCTAATATGCCTCAGGTTTGGTAAATAAACAATTCTTTTTAAAAACAACAACAACATTCCAGTGTAAGTTCTACACTTACTAGCACATCTCAAGTGTTCAATAGTCATGCATGGGCAGAGCAATGTGGCAGTCTCTTTTTGCTCTCATTCTGTGGCATTTGTCTGCCTGTCTGTGTTTTCTCCCCTCCTAAACTATCTTAATTACAATAATTTTCATGATGAGTTCTGATATCTGGCAGGCAAAAATGTCTTCTTAGGGGAGTGTTGGCTAACCTTGGCTTTTTGCATTTCCATATAAATTTTAGTTGTCAAGTTCTCAAAAATGTAGTGGGATTTTCATGGAGATTCTGTTGAATCTAGATATCTAAAGTCCCTGATATGGTTCTGGAATCCTAGGGTGAATACAAATAAATTCTGGAATAAACAAGACCTGAAAAACATGAACAAAGCCAAAACGGAGTCTCTGTCTATCTCTAGCAGGGGCCTTGTGCCCTGTGAGCTCTCAGGGGTCATGGTTCTTGCACTCACTTTAACCCAGGGCAGGACTTACCCTCTTTGAGAACAGATGAGGTGCTTCCCACTCCTCACTCCCCTCTACCTTCTCTGTCTGTGGCCCTACGGTTTGCGTTGTGGCTACAGACCGAGTTCCATGGAGAAGCCAGGGACAAATGTAGAAGCTTAGGCAGTCTGGCTGATCAGGAAGGGAAGGAAAGGAGCAGACTGTTCAGAGAAAGAAAATCGAAGAGGATTAACAAGATGGGAGTGAAGGCAAAATACAGATGGCAGTAGGTGACCAGGACCTGGCCATGGAAAGGGCTCCTGTGACTTACTGAGGCTGAATGCTGGTTTGCCGTTGTCTTGCTTCTCTTTGTCCACCAGGTCAGGCTGCTGAAGCCATGGTCCTGGCCATTCTGAACTGCACCAAAACTGCTCCAGGAGCAGGAAAAACATCTCCAAGATGAGATCTTTGAATCGTCAGGTCTGGTTGCGGGTGGCGGTGCTGGAGGCTGGGGACTAGAAAGAAGCAGGGCTACAAGGAGGAGTAGGGGGATCGATAGGGGAGTGACAGGAAAAAGCTCAGGGACCACAGCATTCGCAAGCAGAGCTAGAAGAAGAAGTAGAGGAATAGATAGAGGAGTCACAGGAAAGAGTTCTGGGACTAGCGTATTGGGAAGCAGGGCTAGGAGGAGGAGTAGGGGGATAGACAGGGGAGTGACAGGAAGGAATTCTGGGACCACAGCACTGGCAAGCAGGGCTAGGGGGAGGAGTAGGGGGATAGATAGGGGAGTCACAGGAAAGAGCCCGGGAACCACAGCTTTGGCAAGCAGGGCTAAGAGGGCTAGGGGCATAGATAGGGAAGTTGCCAGAAAGAGTTGTAGGGCCACGGCACTGGCAAATAGATGGTCTGTAATGAGTAGCAGAAGAGCAGGGCAGGAAGAGTTTTAGGGTAGGGTAGTGGGGAGGGCAGGCATGAGCCACAGTGGGATAACAGTGAGGGCAGAAAATTGAAAAATCTATATACTTCTGGAGAAGAGAAAGAGGCCTGGCAGATTGAGGAAAAAGAGGGGGTAAGTGGGTTGGCTTACGAGGGTGGGAGGGACTAGGAGGGTGTGGAATCAAACTGGGTATTGGGTGGGGTGGAAATTGCGAAATTGGAGGGAGCCTTGTTGTCATGTCTTCATTGAGAATTCTAGTTAATCACTAGTCCCAGTGAGTCCAAATGAGTAACTGGGGTGTTGCCCAGACCTACTCCATCATTTATCTCACACCCACCCCTCACATCATACCATGTCCAAATGCCCATTATGATGCCAATGTGCCCCTCCCTTTTGGTCTAGGGAGAGGGCCCCACCAACCAGGGGAAGGGTCCCAGTCTCTAGGTTTAAGAGTATCATGGCAAATAGCAAAGAGAAGAAATGGGGGCTGTAATATTAGTCCCTGTTCTGGGGATACCATGTAGTTATGCCCCTCAGTAGGCAAAGTTTGATCAAAGGGCCAAAAAGGAGTTAGGGGCTTGGGGCCTAACACAGTGGTTCTGAAACAGGACTTGGGAAAATGGGAAGAAGTCAGTGCCCCAGTCTTTCACTTACATTTTTCAAAGTACTTTCACATCATTTATATCACTGCATGAATGTATGTGATTGGAGGAGAGATGCTATGTTCACTGGATCAGTGAGGACACTGAAGACCAGAGAGGAAGCTGCCATATGAGGGGTGACAAAGCAAGTGGGACTAGAACTTGGGCCAAAAAGAGGCACAGGTGGGAGGGACCACAACATAGCCGAGAGTGCTGACCAGCAGGCCTCAACTCCTCCTGTCTCTCTGGACAGGGTCCTGCAGGGGGCGCTTCAGAGCACAACTTGACTTTCTGTAGTAACCTCTTGGTCCCTGTGCCCCTGTACTCTTAATGGGAACCATAAACGTAGGGCCAATGCTAGCAGGAGGACTCCCTACTCCTGGACACCTAATGACTAGATTTAGACTTTCTTGCTGAGATATCTGACTCCATGTGGGATGGCTAAGAAGGCCCCTGCACACTCCTCCATTCTTTTGTCTGATGGAGCAACCCTCCCTGCTGAACATTCCTGGTTTCTGTGATCACAGTCCAAACCCTAAACGCCTTTGTTCTCCCATTCTCTCCTGCACTCTTATCACTATATTCTGAATTTTTCTCCCTTGGTCCAGCACCCATTTCCCCCCACACTGCACAAAATGTTCAGTTGTCCTCTCTGGAAGTCCAGCCGCATGACAAGCCAGTGTCCTGATTTCCTTTGCCTGCTCTATCATTGACAGTTCCTCGTATCTCCTAGCTATAACTGTAATCTGGATTTCCCTTGAGGGCATTGCTTCCCTTGTATGTCAACTAGATAATACACATTCTCTCAAACTCCAGAGTACTTCAAGTACTTCAGGTGGGAATGTGGTTTATAGATTCTCCTTGCTCCTTCCAATTCCTTCGGAATCATTATTTCTCTCTTCCTATTAGAAAATCTCTTGCTCTTAGACACATGTGCTACCCACCGCCACGGCCAGTTCTCTGGCACTGCCACCTTCAGATCTCTTGGAGATTTTCCATGAAAACTTTCACACTTCTCCTAAAGTCTTATACTTGAGTTCATCATCCTGACTGACTTCAATGTCCATTTAAATGGCCTGATTTAATTCTGTGGCCTCTGCTTTTCCTGATTTTTGTTTGTTTGTTTACTTTTAAGAAGTCTTCTGTATTTTAAAAAGTTTTATTTTAATTGATATGTAATAATTGTGGATATTTATAGGATACAGTGTGATGTTTCTCTACATGTGTGCATTGAGCAATAGTCAAATCAGGGTATTTAGCAGATCTATCACCTCAGCACTTAGCATTTCCTTGTAGTGAAAACATAAGTCTTTCCTTTGAGTTATTGTGACATTTTTCTCACATATTCTGAACATTAACTCTCCTTGTTATATGTATAGTTTGCATTTTGTCACCAAAGTCCATCACCTACATTCTAGTCCTTTTCATTACCCAAGAATTATCCCACTTCTGAAATCACTGATTCAGACATGCTGTTCTGGCCACTGCCTCCTGTCCTTAGAGTATAATCATTAAACTGCTCTCACTTCACTGCCGGCTCCAGCCCACTCTTTTTTTTTTTTTTTTTTTTCTCATGACAGGGTCTCACTTTGTCACCCAGGCTGGAGTGCAGTGGTACAATCTCAGCTCACTGTAGCCTCGACCTCCTGGGCTCAAGTGATCCTCCCACCTCAGCCCTCCAAGTAGCTGGGTCTACAGGCCCCTGCCATCACACCCAGCTAATTTTTGTATTTTTAGTAGAGACAGGGTTTCACCATATTTCCCAGGCTGGTCTCAAACTTCTAAGCTCAAGCAATCTTCCTGCCTCAGTCTCCCAAAGTGCTGGGATTACAGGCATGAGCCACCACACCCAGCCTAACCCACTGACTCTTTATTTACTCTTCTGAAGAGAAAAACCCAACCTGGTTGATTCCAAGTATTTGTCTTCCCTGTGGTTCTGAATGCTGCTAGACAAAATTTCATACAATCTGAAAATTTTCACAGGACCTGGAAGATTGATACTAGATTAGTTATCTAACCTTTATGCTCTGTCCTAAATAATATCCACAATACTCAATACCTGTGAGAATTTTCATAGAAATACTGTGTATTAGAACAGAAAAATTAAAACAATCTGAAAGCTTATAAATAAAGGTTTAAGTAAGTTATCATGTAGCCATACCATACAACGTGAAAAGAAAATTTAAAAATACAAAAAATAAATAGAAGTACATAGTTGAGGTGATATTGTGGCAATCGAGGATGGGGGTGGGTGAGTTATTAAAGTTGATAGTTGCTAGCAGCTTAAGTTTTTCTGCCTATCTAGATGGAACTAAAAAACTATTATCACAGAAATAGCAAGGTCTCTAGAATCCAGGTTTCTTTTTTAATTAAAGTTTACCTTACCAAATTGAAACCCTGAAAATACATATTGCCATGGTTTTGAATCCAAAATTTACTTAGTGTGGAAAACCACAGGTGACAATTTAAATTGGTTCCAGGACAGTGTCAACTCAGGTGTTAGGAGGATGCAAATTGTATCACTCTAGGAGCATGACCATAACCTAGGCCACAGAAATTCCCACAGGAAAGCCCCACTTAAGATGACTTCATAATCCAAAATTACAAAACACGTGAGTAAACAAGTCACATGAGGGATGGTCAGCAGATACACAAAAGAACAGATTTATACATAACCCACGAAGAATTTTATGTAAGTAAAGGCAAATATAAGGATTTAAAGTTCAAAAAACAACCCCACCAAGATTCTGAAGAACAGATGGCAAAAAAATGCAGAATGAAAACTATTGTAATTGAAATAATAAAACCTAGTGGACAGGATAAACTAAAGACTAGACACAACTTTCTAATACCAGAATTAAACAAAGATCATTGAAATACTAACTTAGTGAATAGGATAAACTTGACATTAAAAAACCATTAAAGACAGAAAAAGAGAATACATTTGAGGAAATTATCAAGAGATAGCAGAAAGAGATGACAATTTAAAAATATGAAAGGTTAAGGTGGGTGTAGGATAGAATATAAAAGTCCAGAATATGTCTAGAGAGAATACCAGAAGGAAAAACTAGAAAATGAACAAGAGGAAGAATTTAAAGTGATACTGGCTGAGTTTACTTTACAAATAAAAGAACTCATTTTCAGATTCAGAACACACAGTGATAGCAGAAAACATAAGAAATGCACATCTAGACGAAACAGTGAAACTGTCAAACATTAAAGACAGAGAGCGGAATCAGTAAAAGGATAGGCAGATTATTCACAAAGAAATTAAACTAGAAGCAAACTTCATTAAAAAAAAAAAGACAAAAGTGAGGGGAATCATATCTTGCAAGTCTTGAGAGGAATTAGCTGCCAATCTAGAATTTTATACCCAAATTATCATTCAGAAGTGGCTGCTCAGTAAAGACACGCTCATCATTAAAGACCGAGTGCTAAACAAAGACAGAATTTACTACTAATAAACCCTTATTAAAACAATAAAAGAGGCCGGGCGCAGGGCTCAACGCCTGTAATCCCAGCATTTCAGGAGGCCAAGGCAGGCGGGTCACCTGAGGTCAGGAGTTCGAGACCAGCCTGACCAAAATGGAGAAACCCCATCTCTACTAAAAATACAAAATTAGCCAGGCGTGGTGGCGCATGCCTGTAATCCCAGCTACTCGGGAGGCTGAGGCAGGAGAATTGCTTGAACCCGGGAGGCAGAGGTTGCGGTGAGCCAAGATCGCGCCATTGCACGCCAGCCTGGGCAATAAGACCAAAACTCCATCTTAAAAAAAAAAAAAACCCACACAATAAAAGAATGAGAAGAAATTTGATCCCAGGAGGAAGAAAATGCAAGAAGCAAGGCTAGAGAGCAAGGGATTCTGAGCTCAGATTGGTAAGAAGGAAGCCCCACTCCAGAGTGTCAGCAAAACCTCTTGCAGGGTGCATGCACACTGTTGCCAGAAGGATTAAGAAGACAACAATGGAAGAACACAGGAACCAGAAAGAGAAGCCACTTTCCTCTGCAGTGAACCTGTTTTCCCTTACTGACATAGTATAAGATGGTATTGTATCAACTGGTAAAGGAGAAATACAGGTATACAGGATCCAGCTCCAGAATCAATAAACAAGACAACCAAGCTTAGTTTGGGAGCTGAGAGGCAGTAAATTCATAACTGGCATAGCAGTGGGTAAAGAAACAAACTGGTAAACATGGGTAAATCTGAATAAGCACCTTAGGAGCATAATAATGGTGATAACCAGCTTGGGCAATAGAAAAATTGAGGTGAAAATAAAATGCTGGACAACAGTAACAGGAAAGAGGAGGAGGTGATTAGTGCTAAATTACTCTTTCTGGCTGGGCACCATGGCTGACACCTGTAATCACAGTACTTGGGGAGTCTGAGGCAGGAGGATTGCTTGAGTCCAGGAGTTTGAGACCAGCCTGACCCACATGGAAAAACCCTGTCTCTACTAAAAATAAAAAATAATAAAAGTAAATTAGCCAGGCATGGTGGTACATGCCTGTAATCCCAGCCTCTTGGGAGGCTGAGGCATAAGAATTGCTTGAACCTGGGAGGCAGAGGTTGCAGTGAGCCAAGATCACACTACTGCACTCCAGCTTGGGCCCCCGAGCAAAACTCTGTCTAAAAAAATAAATAAATAAAATAAAATAAATTTTAAAAAACTTTGAAAATTTCTAACAGTTTGCTATAAGTGAATCAACTTCCAAGATGCCTCATCTCATGGCCATTGGTGAGAAGACTGAGCTCCTTGTTGATTGTTTGTGGAAGACCTTACTCCCTTACTATGAGGACCTCTTTCCAATTATTTTTAAAAAGCCATAATAACCTTAACACCAAAACCTAACAAGGACATTATTAGAAAGGTAAACTATAGGCCAGTATGAATCATGAACAGAGATGCAAAAATCCTAAACATGATACTTCCTAACCTAAGCCAGGGTAGTTCATAGAAAGGCCAATACATCAGGATGATGATGGGTTATTGCAGGACTTTAAAGTTGAATTAGGCCAGGCGCAGTGGCTCACACCTGTAATCCCAGCACTTTGGGAGGCCGAGGCGGGCGGATCACCTGAGATCGAGAGTTTGTGACCATCCTGGCCAATATGGAGAAACCCTGTCTCTACTAAAAATACAAAATTGGCCAGGCGTGGTGGTGCATGCCTGTAATCCCAGCTACTAGGGAGGCTGAGGCAGGAGAATTGCTTGAACCCAGGAAGTGGAGGTTGCAGTGAGCCGAGATCGCACCATTGCACTCTAGCCTGGGCAACAAGAGCGAAACTCCGTCTCAAAAAATAAATAAAGTTGAATTAACATTTGAGAATCAATTAATGTAATTTACATCATGTCTTAGGCTGTTTGACCTGCTTTAACAAAATATCACAAAGTGAGCACCTTACAAATAACAGAAATTCATTTCTCACAATTCTGGAGGCTTGGAAGTTCAAGGTCAAGACACTGCCAGATTCCATGTCTGGTGAGGGAGGGACCACGTTATGGTTCCTAGATAAATAAAGGTTTAGGTAAGTTATTATGCAGCCATAGATGCTACCCTCTTGCTGTGTCCTTATGTGGTGAAAGGGATGAGGGGTCTCTTGATCCTCTTCTGTGAGGGTTCTGCTCCCAAGACTAAATCACCTCTGGAAGAGCCCACCTCCTAATGCCAATGCTTTGGCAGTTAAAATTTTAATATATGGGCTGGGCATGGTGGCTCATGCCTGTAATCTCAGCACTTTGGGAGGCTGAGGTGGGCGGATCATCTGAGGTCAGGAGTTCAAGACCAACCTGGCCAACATGGTGAAACCCTGTCTCTACTAAAAATACAAAAAATAGCTGGGCATAGTGATACATGCCTCCCAAGTAGCTGGTGGTAATCCCAGCTACTCGGGAGGCTGAGGCAAGAGAATCACTTGAACCCAGGAGGCAAAGGTCACAGTGAGCCAAGATCACCCACTGCACTCCAGCCTAGGCAACAGAGGGAGACTCTAAAAAAAAAAAAAAAAAAAAATTACCATATGAATTTTAGGAGACACGATTAGACTGTAGCACATTAAGAGAACACAGATGAAAAGACATCATCTAACAGATGCAGAAAAAGCATTTGATGAAGTTCAACTATTCATCCATTTATGATTAGAAACTCTAGAAAATTAAGAATGAAAGAACTTCCTTAATCTGATAAAAGAAAAATTTTGTTGAAAACTATGGCAAACCATAGTAAAGCAATGAAAAATTTTCTTCTGACATTGCAAATGAGACAAAAACCTCTTTTCGTCAGCACTTATTTTCATCATAATAGTGAAGATCCCAGGATTAGAACAAGGCGAAGAAAAAAAGGTATAAAGATTCAAAAAGGAGAAACAAAATTGACATGATTATGTACAGAAAATCCAAAAAAATTTAGAGATTAACCATTAGAAATAAGTAAATTTATTACTGTCACTAGAACAAGCTCAAGATAAAACAATTGTATGATTTCCTACCAGCAATACAATTAGATTAATAATTATTAATTTGACTATTAAATATCAATTGATAAATAGAAAATAATTTAAGAAATCATGCCATTCACAATAGTATCATCAAGCATCTTAGAATAAATAAAAAATGTGCAAGGCCTCTATAGAGAAAATTACCAAATATCATTGAGAGAAATTAAAGGAAAGCTAAGTAAATGGAGGCAGATACCATGTTTGGTGAAAGACTCAATATTATAAATATGACTTCTCAATTACCTAAATTTTGATAAATAAATATAGCAAAGAAAATAGTTTTGTTTTTTGTTTTGTTTTGTTTTGTTTTTTGAGAAGGAGTCTCATTCTGTCACCCAGGCTGGAGTGCACTGGCGCGATCTCAGCTCACTGCAGCCTCTGCCTCCCAGGTTCAAGCGATTCTCCTGCCTCAGCCTCCTGAGTAGCTGGGACTACAGGCATGTGCCACCACACCTGACTAATTTTTGTATTTTTAGTAGAGACGGGGTTTCACCATGTTGGCCAGGATGGTCTCGATCTCCTGACCTTGTGATCCACCCGCCTCGGCCTCCCAAAGTGGTGGGATTACAGGCATGAGCCAATGCACCTGGCCAAGTTTAGTTTTTTAAATAACAAATTGGATAGTGGTTGGAAATGAAATATTGACTCCAGGAGATACATGGATACGCACAGGATTAAGAACAATCAAAATAATTTTGAAGGAGAATATAATTAGAACATTTATCCTGGTGGATATCAAGCCTTATTATAAATAAGGCTTAGAATAATTACAATGCATGGTATTGTGTAAGAAAGAGAAAAATAGGCCAATGGAAAAAAGTGTCCAGAGATAGAATTATGCATATATAGACAACTGATCTATTATGGGGGCACCACTGCAGAAAACAGGGTGCTGAGGTCATTGAATATCCATATGGGAAAAAATAAAATGGGACTCCTACCATTTGTTTGTCTTTTTTTTTTTTTTTCCATTAAAAAGAAAACAAAAATCCAAGAAATTCTAGAGAAAATAATTTAAGACCTGGGAATAAGAAAGGATTCTTAAAAAGGACCTTATTCATTAAGCATAAAGAAAAAAGGATTGATACAGCAGGCTGTGTTACAGTTAAGAACTTCTAGTCATTAAAAGACATCTAAGAGTGAATACAAGTAAACTATGTATTAAAAAAAGCTTTTAAAAATTTCTCTAACATGGTTGCACTCTACGTGGGGGGACTCAATAATGATGGTGATTGACCATATCAAAACCAAGCAAAGCTGTAGTTCAGTGGAACAAGAGTTGTTTCACTTACAAATAATGCAGATTTTTAAAGGAGATGTGACTTTTTTTTTCTTGTGATAATTTTCTTGGAGGGGAAAAGTATGGTATTCAGTATTAGATTATGAAATGCTTGCTTTTAATTATGTGAAATACATTTTTTATTGGAAGTAAATTACCTGCCAAATTATGTTTCCTAAGCTGTAGAGATACCTTAGTTCTTAGAATAATTTTCAAGGCCAGATGAGATGTTCTTTTTAGACAGTTATTGAGTTAACTCAGTAGCATTGGAAAATCGATACATAGATGCTTGCTCTGAATGATTGCTTAGGCCAGTGGCAGCTGCGCCTTTATGTATTAAGTTATCTTCCACTCAGGAGTGACATTCTGTTTGGAGTTACGTAAAGTGAGGTAAGCATGAGTCCACTTGCTCCTCTTATTAGACAGCCTTAAGGATATATATAGCCACAGTTGTCCCTTTCCTGACTGACATCTGTATAATCTGTTGTAGCTTAGAAAGGTTTTCACATCATTTAGTTCATTCATTACCTTATTTGACCCTATTACCTGTACCCACATTTTACAGATGAGATAGGCATGAAGATGTTAGATTAGCCTAGGCCGTAGTGAAATTCTATCACTCAGATCTTCTGAATCTCTATCAACAGGTTGCTCTTTCCATGATCATATTTTCCTTATTCTGTAGCTATTCAGCAGCACCCTCTAACAGCGGCCCATGGTTAATTATTATTAACCGTGTGTGTAGTATTACGCTAGCTACTTTATCTCATTTCACCATCAATACTGTAAGTTAGGTATTCATATTACACAAAATACAACTGATATTCAGAAATGTTCCCATCCATACATGGCTACAAATGGCCATTGGACTTGAAACCCAGTCAATTTGATCCCCAAGTGTGAAGACAACTTGTTTATCATCTTGGCATCCTCGATTGCATTGAAATCAGGAACTTGCATACTTTTACATTTAAATGTATTTTTAATTGAATTGAATTATCAAGAAGTCATGGTATAGATTAAGATATTTGAGGAACTGAACAGAGGAAATGAACTATTTATGGATTAATTATCAATGTCCGAGAAATCATCTTGTTGAGAATGTATATTTCAAGAATCAATCTAGGAAGAGGTGGTATTTGGTACTTTGATCTTTAAGAATCCTTCAGAATCTCATGAATCCTTCGTCTTTCTGTCTGGTTCTATTTATTCCTCTGGTCTCAGCTTAAAAACATAGTTCTTCCAGAAATCTATGTCACTAGTTCCTCCTACATATCCTCAAAGAATCGATGTGTTAATTATCTGTTTAATCACTTTTATCCTCCTCAGTCCAAAAGTCTTGTTCAATGTTTTCTATTTTGAATCTAGCAAAATACCTGCCACATATTAGGAGCCAGTCATTATTTGCTGCAAAAATTGATGAGTCAGTGACTCAAAATTAGCATCAGATGAGTGCATTCTAAGAAATAGATGATAGTACGTAATAGTAGTTTCAAATACTAGGAAAAATAATAAGTGTCTCTTAGAAACTAGAGAAATTAAGTTAAATACTTGGAAGCCCCATGAACAAGCTTGCATGTGGGTGCAGATCCTGTCTGCCCGTGCCTATGTCCTGATGAAAACATAAGAGGGATCCTAGTGATCTATTGGGGAACTAGCAGGATTAGTGGTGTTTTACTGCTTTTTACCTCTGTAAATCACACTAAATTAAATGCATTATTGTTTCTTAATGTTTAAATTATCTAAAGGCTTTTGATAAAGAATATATTAATAAGGTATTATGAATAACAGTGAAAGAAAAGGAAAATGAGCCCACATTGTCAGAAAGTGGAACAGAACACTGACAGTGGAGTGAGAAAGGACAGGACTAGACAGCACCACATAACTTCTTAATGGTGGTAGTGCTCAAATGCAAAAATATGGAATTGGAAATGTAGAATATCATTCAGTGAAGTTCTAAATTAAAATCTGACAAGAAGTGCTATGCTAATTCTTTTCTTTAAATACCAACTTCTTCCAGTGAATCTGAGCTCTGTGACTGCTTGACTCATAAAACATGTTAGAAATGACACTCTGGTGGCCGGGGGCGGTGGCTCATGCCTGTAATCCCAGCACATTGTGAGGCCGAGGTGGGCAGATCACTTGAGGTCAGGAGTTCAAGAACACCCTGGCCAATATAGCAAAACCCCATCTCTACTAAAAATAAAAAAATTAGCTGGGCGTAGTGGCTTGTGCCTGTAGTCCCAGCTACACGGGAGGCTGAGACAGGAGAATTGCTTGAACCCGGGAGGCAGAGGTTGCAGTGAGCCGAGATTGCACCACTGCACTCCAGCCTGGGTGGCAGAGTGAGACACTGTCTCAAAAAAGAAAAAAAAATGACACTCTGCTCATTCTCATCTCCAGGCTCAGGTCTTAAGAGACTGAAAGCTTCTACTTCCACTCTCTTAAGATAGTCATTTTTAGATACACATACTGTCCTGAGAAGAATAGAAAATGCTAGCCCACTGCCCTAAGCTGATATTCAGTATCAACTTAGCCATACAAATGAGCCATCTTGAAAATGAACCCGCGTGCCTTCTTGGGCCAGGCACGGTGGCTCACACCTGTAATCCCAGGACTTTGGGAGGCCAAGGCGGGCGGATCACCAGGTCAGGAGATCCAGACCATCCTGGCTAACATGGTGAAACCCCATCTCTACTAAAAATACAAAAACTTAGTCAGGCTTAGTGGCACGTGCCTGTACTCCCAGCTACTCAGGAGGCTGAGGCAAGAGAACCGCTTGAACCGGACAGGCAGAGGTTGCAGTGAGCGGAAATCGCACCATTGCACTCCAGGTTGGGCGAAAGAGCGAGACTTCGTCTCAAAAAAAAAAAGAAAAGAAAAGACAAAAAAATGAACCCTTCAGTCCCCCAATGAGCCATGGAAGCTGGCCCCACATGGAGCAGAGTCAAATTTGCCCCACCTAGCTCCACCCAGTCTTATGACAAAAATTTTACTAAAATATGGATAAATTTTCTAACAAGAGCCGTGGACTTCAGACAATCTATGTTATCAAGTAAGGGTAGATTCTCGTTTTGATGATAAACATTATCCGTGGGTAAAATGAATGCCCTCTTATGAAAATGCAGTACTAAAGATAGAGTAATCAAGATATGCCCAAGTAATTAAATGTGAGAATCAAGTGAGTGCTTGGGCATGGGACTAGGATTTTCTTGGGAAAAATCTTGCATTTACCTTAACACATGAACAAATAATCAGTGTGTAGCTCAGAGCTCTGTAGAGCATAATATTAACATATTTTCACTGGAAATCAAGGTTGGTTTGGGGCATGTAAAAGGGCTTCATAAACAAACTATTCTATACTAATGCAGAGTGATGTCATTGCCATTACTTTTAGTATGATCATTATTCTCTTGGAGATTGGCTGGGATTTACAAAATCATTTCACTTGTCCTGCTTCCTTGTACAAGTATTTTCAAATGAGGGGTTTATCATTATTAATAATGGTATGAAAATCAGGAGTAAAAAATATTAAGAAGGACTGCACTAGGAGTCTTCTTGAGATCTTGCCTTAATTATGGCCTGCCTTCTAATAGTTTTGCTTTAAGTAATTTGTAGAAATGACTGGCTAATACATGAACAATTAATCATTTTATGTAGTGTTATTTTTTTCTATAGAATTAACTGTATTGAGAATTTCAGTTCACTGTTTAGAAGTTAAAGTCTGTTAAAAAGTTCATACACTAAGAATAGGGAATAAATTCAAGTTAGAAAAGAGTATATACATTCATTTAAGCAAAACGTGTTTTTGTTTTTATAAAATGTATGTTTTTTTTGTTTTTTTTTAAGACCGAGTCTTGCTCTGTTGCCCAGGCTGGAGTGCAGTGGCACGATCTCGGCTCACTGCAACCTCTGCCTCCCAGGTTCAAGCGATTCTCCTACCTCAGCCTCCCAATTAGCTGGGATTACAGGCACCTGCACCATGCCCGGCTTATTTTTGTATTTTTAGTAGAGACGGGGTTTCACCATGTTAGCCAGGCTTATCTTGAAATTCCTGACCTTAGGTGATCTGCCCACCTCAGCCTCCCAAAGTGCTGGGATTGCAGGCGTGAGCCACCACACCTAGCCTGAGAGGTGCTAATTTTTTATGTTTAACTTGCCAGAGTAGAAACTCAGTTTCTGGGCCAGGCATAGTGGCTCATGCCTGTAATCCCAGCACTTTGGGAGGCCAAGGCAGGCAGATCACGAGGTCAGGAGTTCAAGACCAGCCTGGCTGACATAGTGAAACCCTATCTCTGCTAAAAATACAAAAATTAGCCAGGCATAGTGGCAGGCACCTGTAGTTCCAGCTACTCAGGAGGCTGAGGCAGGAGAATCGCTTGAACCCAGGAGGCAGAGGTTGTGGTGAGCTGAGATTGCGCCCCTGCACTCCAGCCTGGGCAACAGAGTGAGACTCTGTCTCAAAAAAAAAAAAAAAAAAAAAAGAAACTCAGTTTCTGGTTACATCTGATCTTTGTTTTTTATATATCACCTAAGCTATAAAGTTATATTCACTATTTGTGATCTTAAAAGAAGGACTCCAGGAAAGTGTTCAAATATTCATATATCTAAACTGCAACATATGTTTATATTTTTAAAAGTAGCCTGAGGAGTTGGCAACTAAAGTCATGTGTTGAATGATCATTTCTCAAGAGTTTCATTTTATGGTCTTTCTCTTGTTCTGTAAAATGGGGGCATGGATAGATATAAAGTGCCTTGTGTCCATGCTTTTGTGAAATCCCTTCCTCTTCCATGTGAGTGGGACCTGTGACTTTGTTCTAACCCAGAGAATACAGCAAAAATGATGTGATTTATCTGAGTCTATTGATTACATCGATTAAGACTTCCCTTGACCACATTATTTAGGACTGCATCGTAGGAGACTGGGGCACATATCCACTTTGCTGGCTTGATGAAGTAAACTGCTAAGTTGAGGAAGCCCACATGGCAAGGAACTGTGGGCAGCCTTCAGCCAACAGGCAGCAAAAAGCTGAGCTCCTTGGAACTACAGCCTCAAGGAAGCTACTTCTGCTAACAACCTGAAAAAGCTTGGAAGCTAGTTTCTCTCTAGTGGAATTTTTAGGGGAGAGCATGGCCCAGGCAAGATCTTGACTGAGCCTTGTGAGACCCTGAGTACAGGACACACCAAACTGTGCCACACAGGAACTGATAGATCATAAATATCTGTCGTTTAAGCCACTATATTTGTGGTTGTTACACATCCATAGAAAACTAATACAGAGTACAGTCTCTCCTATGATTTCTGAGATAAATAATGTAAGTGGAGAAACCTGTCAACAATAAAGGTTTTAAAGGAAAAAGCAAAAAACATGTAATTTAGAAAGTAACTGCCAGGAAAAAAAAAAAAAGAGACCAGGCGCAGTGGCTTACTATGCCTGTAATCCCAGCACTTGGGGAGGCTGAGGTGGGTGAATCACAAGGTCAGGAGATCGAGACCATCCTGGCTAACATGGTGAAACCCCGTCTCTACTAAAAATATTAAAAAAAAAAAAAATTAGCCGGGCGTGGTGGCGGGTGCCTGTGGTCCCAGCTACTCGGGAGGCTGAGGCAGGAGAATGGCGTGAACCCCAGGAGCTGGAGCTTGCAGTGAGCCGAGATCACGCCACTGCACTCCAGCCTGGGCGACAGAGCGAGACTCCAACTCAAAATAAATAAATAAATAAACTATAAGGTCTCAGGAAGGTAAAGATTGACATTTACTCCCAAACTATTAATATATGTCCACCCACCTTTCTTGTAGCAAAATCTTAACTTGATGTTTGTTTCAATAGTTATTAAGTTTAGTTATAATGTCCTAGCCCAAAATACAGTAGAGGTAAATGTCCAAGGTACTGGTTTGAGGCCACTGGCCCTGTATCTATAAAGGAGAGGGAGACCATCAGGGGAGGGAGGGTAAGAAAGGAAGGAAGAGGGCAAACAAGCTATCAAAAAACAACAGTAGGCAGGGCACTATGGCTCATGCTTGTAATCCTAGCACTTTGGGAAGCCAAGGTGGGCAAATTGCTTGCACTCAGAATTCAAGACCAGCCTGGACAACATGGCAAAACCCCATCTCTACAAAAAATCAGCCGGGCCTGGTGGTGTACGCCTGTAATTCCAGCTACTTGGGAGGCTGAGGAAGGAGGATAACTTGAGCCTGGGAGGCAGAGGTTGCAGTGAGCCGACATCATGCCACTGCACTTCAGCCTGAGTGACAGAGTAAGACCCTGTCTCAAAAACAAACACATCAGTTATTCATACTTCAGAGTAAGGACAAAACATTTTTAAGTAGCTGGCAAAGGACATCACTATATTTCAAAGTAAAACAAATAGGAAATACTTAATCATTTGACATATTTTTAAACATTGTATCTGAAAAGGGAACAAAGAAATGAATGTGCTTATGATTAAATTGACTTTGTTACTTTGTAAACTTGTAGCTTTAGACCTGCCTCTTAGCATCACCAAGCCTCAATCTTTTCATCTATAAAATGGGCATGGTAATGCCATCCTTCATATGTTTATAGGTCACTTAAGAATGAGGTATGTATGGTGTTGACCATGGTTTCTGGCAAGTGGCATATATTCATTATACCATAGCTCTTTTCAGAAAGCTAAGTCACCACATACATGTTAATGCAACCTGCTGAAAATAGGCATGGAAAAACTAGAACATCTAGAAAAACTAGACAATCACTGAAGAGGATTTTCTTTAAAAAAAATACATACTTTAGTGTTTTAGTCATGAAGTCCTTGCCCATGCCTATGTCCTGAGTGGTATTGCCTAGGTTTTCTTCTAGGGTTTTTATGGTTTTAGGTCTAACATTTAGGTCTTTAATCCATCTTGAATTAATTTTTGTGTAAGGAAGGGATCCAGTTTCAGCTTTCTACATATGGCTAAGCCAGTTTAGTTCATGTCCTTTGTAGCGACATGGATGAAGCTGGAAACCGTCATTCGAGCAAACTATCGCAAGGACAGAAAACCAAACACCACATGTTCTCACTCATAGGTGGGAATTAAACAATAAGAACACTTGGACATAGGGTGGGGAACATCACACACCGGGGCCTGTCGTGGGGTGGGGGATAGGGGAGGGATAGCTTTAGGATAAATGCCTAATGTAAATGATGAGTTAATGGGTGCAGCAAACCAACACGGCACATGTATACATATGTAACAAACCTGCATGTTGTGCACATGTACCCTAGAACTTAAATTATAATAATACATATATACATACACACATACACTTTATCCATGCATCTGTTGATAGACACTTAAGTTGTTCCCTATCTTGGCTGTTGTGAATAATGCTGCAATAAATATGGGGGTGCAGGTACCTCTTTGACGTACTGATTTCAATTTCCTTGGAAATATAGCCAGAAGTAGGATTGCTGGGTCATGTGGTAATTTTTTTTTTTTTTTTTGAGACAAAGTCTTGCTCTGTTGCCCAGGCTGGAGTGCAGTGGCATGATCTCAGCTCACTGCAGCCTCCACCTCACGGGCTCAAGCAGTCCTCCCACCTCAGCCTCCCGAAGTGCTGGGATTACAGGTGTGAGCCACCACACCTGACCTCATGTGGTGATTCTATTTTTAGTTATTTGATTAATTTTCGTGCTGTTTTTCATAATGCCTGTACTGATTTACATTCACTCCAACATGTATATGGTTCCATTTTCTCCACCTTCTCTTCAACACTTGTTACCTTTCTTTTTTAATATTAATCATTCTAACAGATGTAAAGCGATATTGTTGTGGTTTTAATTTGCATTTCCCTAATGATTAGCGCTGCTGGGCATTTTTTTAAAAGAAGGAAATTATGTCATTTGCAACAAAATGAATAAATCTGGAAAACATTACACTAAGTGAAAGAAGCCAGACAGGAAAGATAAGTACCACATGATCTCACGTATATGTGGAATCTAAAAAAGCCAAATTTATGGAAATAATGGTAGAAAAGGGGTTATGAGAGGCTGGGGTGTGCTGGGAGTACAGCAGACAGGGAGATGCTATTCAAAGGGTACAAAGTTTTCATTAGGAAGAATAAAGTTTTGAGATCTATTGCACAGTATGGTGGCTATAGTAAATAATAATGTATCATATATTTCAAAATTGCTAAGAGTAAATTTCAAATGTCCCACCACAAAGGTGAGCTGGATGATGGATATGTTAATTAGCTTTATTTAATCATTCCACATTGTGTACACATATCAAAACATCACATTGTACTCAAGACATCTATACAATTGATTTGTCGACCAAAATAATAAAAATAAAGTCTATAAAATGTAAAATAGTTTTGTTACACAGTTTAGTGTTCTTTAAACCATACTGGCTGAGCTTCCTCTTTGTCTTGCCCCTTTATCAAGTCTGGGTGCTGAATGGTAAACATAGAATCAGTTAACGTTTACTGAGGACCTAGTATGTGTCTCACACTGACCTAAACATTTTATAACTAATTTTTTCAATACCCCGGTGAGGTGGTTTTTATGATTATCCCATTTGGCCTGAGCTAGCTGATCTCAGAGATGTTGAGAAATCTTCAAATCTTCACAAGACTGCAGAGCTACTAAAAGGCAAGGCCTATATAATTACTTGTTGAAGAAATGAATGATATGAGACTAAGTTTATTGTTTTAAATTATGGAACAATTTACACTTTGTAAAATGCACGAGTTTTAAATGTTCACTTCTGTGAGCTTTGACAGTTATAGACCCTCATGTTACTATCCCAGTCAAAATATAGAACATTTCCAGAAAATCCTCTCACGTCTCTTTCCAGTCAGTACCTTCATGGCTCAAAAACAACTACCTTCCGAGCTCTGTCACCAAAGATAAATTTTTCTTATGGCTGCATTGCTAATAAATGGAATCACACATCCATACTTTTCAAGGTCTGGCTTCCTTCTCTAAATACATTTTTCTGTTTTGAGATTCACCCATGCTGTTGTGCGATTCTATAGTTCTCTTTTAACCGCTGAATATATACTGTTGTGTGATACACCATGGTTTATTTATTCACTGTCAAAGGACATTGGCTCATTTCCAAGTTTGGGTTAACGTAAGACTGCTATGTTAGATTCTAGTACAAGTCTGTGTTGGTGTACGTCTGTATACATACACATACACACACGTACATGCACACATAGACTTGTACTAGAAAAAATCTACTAAATGTACTAAAAAATGTACTAAAAATGTACTTGTACATTTTTATTTTTCTTGGATCAACAGCTTGGAGTAAAAGTGCTGAGTCACAGGTTAAGTGTATATTTAATATTATAAGAAATTGCTAAACCATTTCCAAAGTAGTTGTTTTACAATTCCACCAGTTTTATGAGAGTGTTGGTTAATTCTTATCTTCATCAACATTTAGTATTATCAGTCGTTTTGATTTTGCCATTACAGTGGCTAAAATGTGAAATCAAATGATATTGTATCTTGAGATTTTAACTTGCATTTTCCTGACTGTTAGTGATGTTGACCATTGTTTAATATGCCCACTGGCTATTTGTATGTCTTGCTTTGTAAACTGTCTGTTCAAGTTTTTCTACTTTTTAATTGGCCTGTTTGCCTCTGTATTGTTAACTTGTAAAAGTTCTTTATATGAGATGAATTATTTGACAAATGTATGTATTACATATATTTCCCCAAGTCTGTGGCTTGCATATTCATGTCTATATTGTCTTTTGATAACCTTTACTTTTCACTGAAGTTTAACCTATAAATGTCTTTATGTAGGGTTAGAGCTTTCTGTGTCCTTACAAGAAAGTTCTACCTGTTCCAAGGTTAGAAAGAAGTACCCATTTGTTTTCTGTATGGAGTGAGAATGGGATGCAAATATTTATATTTTGTTATTCAAGCAGCATTTGGTACAAAAATTCTTCTTCCCTCTTTGAATTCCGTTGTCAACTTCTCAGTTCACGTTTTCCTCATGCACATTATTGGTAAGCATTTTGTGTAAAATAAACTGCCTTTATCAGAAGTGTACAATTTTTTTCAGATATCTTTCCATAGTCCTCTAGATTTGAAAGGTGATTTTTGGTTCTTTTGCTGACATGTTATAATTATAGCTCCCTTCTGCTGCCATGTGGTTTGCAATCCTTTCTAATCTTTCTATTTAAGAGCTTTCTTACTCCTACATAAAAGCTATAATTGTGGCCAGGCCTGGTGGCTCACACCTGTAATCCCAGCACTTTGGGAGGCCAAGATGGGTGGATCACCTGAGGTAAGGAGCTCGAGATGAGCCTGGGCAACATGGTGAAACCCCGTCTCTACTAAAAATACCAAAATAATCCGGGCGTGGTGGTGTGTGCTACTCGGGAGGCTGAGGCAGAAGAATAGCTTGAAGCCGGGATGTGGGGGTTGCAGTGAGCCAAGATTGCGCCCCTGCACTCAGGCCTGGGCAACAGAGCAAGATTCTGTCTCAAAACAACAACAACAACAACAACAACAACAACAACAACAAACTATAATTACTTTAGTCATGCATATATTGAAACACTGTGCGCAATAATTAGGCAATCAAAATTTTGTATTTTTCTAAAATTCAAAAGGAGAAAAGCTAATCTACTTGGTAATGATATAGATTCACTAAGACATTTGTTTCTGTCTTTCGGATAGAGCATTCATACTAACAGTGTGAATAGTATGGATAAACTAGCATATATATTTTGTTATGTTGAATTCCAATATCCAGCCAAATTCTGTCTAGTTGCATTACTTACAGCATTGTGTTACAGTTTGAAATCAAGAAGAAACTTGTGAATGAGTTTTCTATAATTTCTCTGTAAAACATAGATTTGTCAGATAACGTAGTACCTTATGTGATAATTAAAGAAATTGTTACAATGAAAACACATGGACACAGGGAGGGGAACATCACACACCACGGCATGTCAGGGGGTTGGGGGGCAAGGGGAGGGAGAGCATTAGGGCAAATACCTAATGCATACGAGGCTTAAAACCTAGATGATGGGTTGACAGGTGCAGCAAACCACCATGGCACATGTATACCCATGTAACAAACCTACACGTTCTGCACATGTATCCCAGAACTTAAAGTAAAACTTAAAAAGAAATTGTTACATAAATGTTTTAGTGGCTTTAATTTTTAATTAAATTTTGTTTACTTTTTAGGACATGAAAAATTAAAATATGAAAAGTAAAATTTTACTATATGCACAGAAAAATCTCATTTACTTCTCTGAGGCAGGAAGTCTTATACTCTGAGTGGGGAAATATAAATGGCACCTAATTCCTGCATTTGATTATTACTGTTCTTGGCTGTTGCCACAATAGGTTTATCTTTTTACACATCAAAAAAAGGAAATTATGAGGAATCATATATCTGAAAGGGAGTGTTATCTGACAACAGCAGAAACTAACACTACAGAGGGGCAAAACATACAAGACCCAATACTCCCAAAAAAACTGGGCAAAAAGACCTGAATAACAGACATTTCTGAAAAGAAGGTATGATATTGATTAACAGGTAAAAAAAGTGTTTCTCAGCATCACTGGTCATCACAAAACTGTAAATAAAAACCACACTCAGATACTATCTAACGCTAAGTAAAATGAACAATACCAAAACAGAAATAATTTAAAAATAAAAGTTCAGGGTGCTGTTAGATATAGAGATCCTCTTACACACTATTGGGAGAAATTTCAATGATGAAATGCACTGAGAAAACCACTTGGAGCATCCTCAAAAATTAAAAATGCAAGAACTGTTTCATCTAGTAATTCTAACAGTGGTTATGTGCTTAAAGAAAATGAGATCGGTCTATTGAAGCAACAGCTGCCTTCTGAGGTTTAGTGACCTCCTACTTACTAACAATGAGTAACCAAGGTATGAAATCAACCTACCTGTCCACCAACCAATGAAAGGATGAAGGGACTTCAGCATACAGACATGATGAAATATGCCTCATGCATAAAAATTCATGACAACATGTCATTTGCAAAAACACAGACAAACCTGGAAGACATTACATTAAATGAAATCGACTAGGTAGAGGAAGACAAACACTATATGATCTCACTTATATGGAATCCAAAAAACTTCACCTTCAAGCAGAAGGTACAGTAGCAGTTTCCTGAGGAGAGGGGAAGGAGGGGGATAGGAGGGGGATGGGAGGGATTGGTTATGGAAACAAAGTTACAGTGAGTTTGGAGAAACACATTCTGGTTTTCTATGCCACAGCTGGGTAACTCTGGTTAACAAAATACTGTATTTTTCAAAAACTAGAAGGGAGCAATTTGAATGTACTCACAACAAAGAAATAATACCTGAATGAGGGAATAGTTATGATAAGTACCCTGATTTGATCATTACTCAAAATATACATGTATCAAAATGTCCCCAAAGAATAAAACATGTCCCAGCATAACTTATAATTGTGTATTTTATTATACGTGGCAAAAATTTAAGAAATATGAATATAAAATGCTAATATTCACATAGAACCACTAATGGCCCTGAACATCTAAGGAATCCTGAGAAATACAAACTAAGTCGGGGGACTCACAATCCCTGACAGCAAATTACATTGCAAAGCTGTAGGTAGCCAATATACATGGTCCTGTGATGTGCTACTGTGCTCTCCAGCCTGGGTGAGAGAATGAGACTCTGTCTCAAAAAAAAAAAAAAAAAGAAAGAAAATTTGAGAGAATCATGTTAGCGATAAGTCGATAACTGGTTGTTATCAAACATATACACAGAAAAAAATACAATGTAGCAAAATACATATCCAAACCAATACAAAGAACCTGAGTAGACATCTCTGCAAAGATGACACAAATTGACCAACATGTAAGAGAAAAGGTCCTCAACATCTCTCTTCATCAGAAAAAAAAAGTACCTCAAAACCACATTCAGATGCCATTTCACTTTTATTGAAATAAATGTTACTAAAAAGTTTTTTCTTAATTTTTTGAGACAGGGACTCAGACTCAGTCACCCAGGCTGAAGTGCAGTGTCGTGATCCCAGCTCACTGCAGCTTTGACCTCCCTAGCTCAAGTGATCATCCCACTGCAGCCTCTCGAGTATCTGGAACTACAGGTGCACACCACCACGCCCCATCCTCCCAAAGTGCTGGGATTACAGGCATGAGCCACTGTTCCCGGCCATACAATTTTAAAAAGAATGCTAGTATGATTTTGGAGAAAAGGGAACTCTTATACCCTGTTGATGGAAGATAAATTAGTACATATTCTATGGTAAAAAGTTGGAAGTTGCCATTTCAAAAAACTGAAAATACAACTACCAGGAGGTCAATGTGGGGCAGATTGCTTGAGCTCAGGAGTTCAAGACCAGCCTGGGCAACATGGCAAACCCCAGTCTCTACAAAAAAATTTAAAAACTTAGCCAGGCATGGGGGGGTGTGCCTGTGGTCTCAGCTACCGGAGACTGAGGTGGGAGGGCTGCTTGGGCTGTGGAGGTAGAGGCCACAGTGAGCCGTGATTGCACCGCTGCACTCCAGCCTGGGTGACAGAAGAAAACTCCATCTCAAAGAAAATGACACAAAATGCAACTGCCATAAGATCTAGCAATCCCACTACTGGGTATACCTCCAGAGCAAATGAAATCAGCACCAGAGATCAGAAAGACACAATTGGGACAGGAGAGTTTCTTCATGAAATTATTTGGAGGAAACTGATATCCATATACAAAAAAGAAAAGAAAGAAATAGGACTCTTCGGTTACACAATACACAAAAATCAACTCAAAATGGATTAAAGACTTCAACACAAAACCTGAAACCACAAAACATTATAAAATTCCTGTAAGAAAAGAGGGGGAGCTTACTTTCAGGACAACTTGAATCCATGCTCATCAGTTGGAAAGAGTTTCAAAAAAGAAAAAGAGGAACAGACAAGGGGTAGAAACCTCATGGAGAATGGAATGGTTTTGTGAATGATTTTTTTTTTAAATTGGGGACCAAAATCACAAGCAAGGAGAGGCAAGAACCAACCATGTGAGGCACAAGAAACTGAAAAGCTTCTCTGCACCACAAAGGAAAAATGAGCCCAAAGTTTGGACGAAAGTTTTGGGGGATCATACATCTGCTAAGGGATTCTTACCGAAAATATACAACACATTAACAGTACTAAATAGCAATTTAAAACAACAACAAAAATAATCCACCCCAAACTGGGCAGAGGCCCAGAATAGACATTTCTGCAAAGAGGACAAAAAACCCACACGGAGGAGTCCCTCGCCCCTGGTCAGGCGGCCACGGTGGGAGGGACACGAGAGGACACGCGCTGCCCGAAAGTGAAGAAAAGTGACCCCTGGGTCCCGATGGCAGGAACGCAGATTTAAAAATTCAGCAAAGCCCAACGCAAATCCTCCCTCTGAGGCTTGGACACCAGGCAGCCAGCCAGACCTGGGCCTGGCCCTGACTCCAACCTGAGCGGGGCTTCCCTCTCTCTCCCTCTACACAGGGGAGTTCCCTCAGAAAAAGTCTTAAACCCCTAAAAATACCACAGTCTGCTACACTTGATGCCCCAAAAGCCTTCAGAGAATGAATACCACTGTAAAATAAATAGTAAAATACTGCAAGAGAAAGAGGAAAACCAAGGAGAACAGGAGAGGAATGAACAGAACATACCAGAAAACTAAAGCTTCTGTGCTCACCATGCAGGAAAAATGCCAGGGAAAAGCGCATGGCAGCTCCCTCCTCAGCACTCAGGGCCCAGACAGGAGCGGTTTTCTCCCCCAGGACACAGGTCCAAGTCATCCAGAAGCCTCCGTGGTGCCCCTCCAGGCGGGTCCTGGAGGTATCGGAGCTCCTCCCTTCTCCTCACGGTGGATGCCGCCACTCACTCCATGCAGCACCTGCGGGGAGAACACTGCATTAGCACGATGTGGGGCACAAAAGGTGGTTGGGGCGCCCCCTGATGGTCACGGTGCAGAGTGAAGAATGATCCCACTCCGTGGTCAGCATCAGCCCAGGCCGTGGCCCCATCGCCCAGGAACTCCTCCCGCTCCTGCTCGGCCTGGGGGTGCCACAGCCACCTCCTACTCTTCTGCTACTGTCAGTGCTGCCTGTCTTCTTGGTGCTCCAACGCTGACGATTTGGGGGAGACATAAACACTTAGCTATAGCAAGGAAAATCCGAATGGTGGTGGAAGAGAAGGAATTCAGATCAGTTACAGTGTGAGACCAGCAGCAGCAACAGGGCCTAGATTCATTCCACTGAGAATCACCTGGAAATCTCCCCCCAGGAAAAGAGATCAAACAGATTCCTGGAGGAAATGCCTCTTGGGTTTCTTTAAAGAAGCTAGTTGGACTAAGTAACACAAGGAGTGGGGCTTTGTGGCAAGAGTGATGTCCACTAATAATGTCCTCTTAAGGACTGAACATCTCTTCCCAAATAGCTGAATGTGATCAGCAGTAGGCGTCAGCTGAGACCTTTTATGACGGCCCTTGGGTAAGGAATCACTCAAGCTCACTCACTCTTCCAGGGACACAGTTGGCACCGTGATGAAGCTCCAGCGCTCTCTACCACCTCTAGACTCTGAGGGGCCATCCCAGCTCCAGAGCTCCCCACAGAAGTGGTCTCTGTTTGTTGCAAGGTGCATCACACCGAGGCTGGTTCTTTAAATTAACCCTGGAGTGCGATGAAACCAGCAGTAAGTAGAAAGGACAGAAACAGGGAGTTGCTGCTAACAAGACCCGAAAGTGCAGGAGGATGAGGGTGCACTCCTTCACCCCCACAGACACACACTAGAGGACCTCGTCCCCAGCTTCAAGTGTCTGTGAGTGCCTAGGAGACAGTCATGCCCACAGACATCCTGCATTGTAGGTCAACATCAAACACACCCAATAGCTCTGGTGCCCATTCTCCAAGAGATAACAGCCAAACAAAACTTAAGGCTTTGATGTTTCGTGGTGACAGAGGCAGGAAAGAGCAGGTCACATGGGAAAAGGATAATCTTTGAGTAGTAAAGCAAGGAAAGATGAGCACACACACGACACTTAAAGGCCATAGATGATGGCTCTTTTAATTATGTCACTTTTTTTTTTTTTTGACAGAGTCTCACTCTGTCACCTCGGTCTGGAGTGTAGTGGCATGATCTCAGCACCGCAACCTCCGCTCCTCCCAGGTTCAAGTGATTCTGGTGCCTCAGCCTCCCAAGTGCTGGGATTACAGGTGCCCCACCACCACGCCTGCTAAGTTTGTATTTTTAGTAGAGATGGGGTTTCACCATGTTGGCCAGGCTGAGCTCAAATTCTTGACCTCAAGTGATTCACCTGCCTTGGCCTCCCAAGTGCTGGGATTACAGGCATGAGTCACCACGCCCAGCCAAGATACCAATGTAATCAAAATTAAAATACGCAAAACCATAAAGCACAAAATATATGCACATGTCGAGGTAAAGACTCTCTTCTAGATTTCCTGATTCTGGTTGTTGAAGTGCAACCTTTTTCATCCCTTTCATGTCCTGGACTTTTCTGGGGCTCTAAACCCATTCCTTATCTGGGCCTCCTGGGGGGAGCTAAGTCTGCATATGGGATCTTGATAAAGAAGGGAAATGAAAAAAGCCTCAGGCAAAGGGACAGCATGATATGCAAAGGCCCTGGGGAGAAATAAGTATGACAGAGAAGGGACTGGAAGAAGAGTCTTGAAGCATCTGCAAAGTGCAGACACATGCTGGGCTAGAAACTGTGCTTTTACTGAGCAATTTCACCTAATTTCACAAAGCCCAATAACGTGACTATGAGTATGTTTTTTTCCTTGAAACAGGATCTCACTCTGTCACCCCAGGCTGGAGTACAGTGGTGTGATCACAGCTTACTGCAGCCTCAACTTCCTTAGGGCCCAGATGATCCTCCCGCCTCAAGCCCCCTGAGTAGCTGGAACACAGTCTTGCGCCACCCATGCCTTGCTAATTTTTTTTTGTAGGATGGGTCTTTGCCATGTGTCTACAATGATTAATCCACTTCTAATGGATTGAGCCAAACTAACATGTCGAAAGGTGAGACGCCTTGCTGTGGTCAGCTTAGGCTACTCTATGCTATGATAACAGATGACCTCAAAAGTCATGTCTTAGAGTAACAAACCATTCCTTTCCTCTGGAATGGTGACACCAGCACTTGCAGCTCTCAGCTCTGGCTCTGACCCTCATCACTTCATTCCAGGATTAAGGCTAAAGAAGCAAGCCCCTTGTGGAACCTGATGGTCTTGGGGGCAGCAGTAAAAAGGGAAGGTAAGGCACAACCTTGGAGAATAATAAATATAAAACTATCCATAGTATCACAAAAAGAGAGAGGAAAGGGTGACCACAGAAGGGCGCCTTAATGGGTCTGCCAAGAGTAGCACATACCACCTTCCACTCATATCCATTGGCTGAAAGTCACCCAGCCAACCTGACACCAGTGGTTAAAAATACGAAATCTCCTATAGACATGACCACATAGGGAAGGGCCCTCATATATAACATCTCAGAAATAGCCAGCAGGATTCAAATCAAAGTAGTTTTTTCCCCCCAACAATAACATTGTCTGCTCCATTCCAGCCCCTGGGCTATGCACTTTAGAGGACTCTGCTTGCTCAATAACAGCAAAACTCAGTCCTTCCAAATTAACACCTGAAGGAAGGAAGGAAGCTCCAGCAAAGGAGAGGCAGCTGGAACTACAAAGATATGATGCCCTCCAAGATGCACTGTCCCCTTAAAAATCTTATGCATCCTTCAAACCCACCTCTAAAAGGATGCTTTCTTTCCCCAGCTGAGCAGACCTCTCACTCTATATGCCCACAAGTGGGCACCATACGTTCTCTCTCAAAGTTCCTGTCCCCGACCACTGCACAATAACCTGTACACAGGTCTGTTTCTCCTACCCAGACTGTGAATATCATGAAGATTTAAGAATGGTGTTTCATTTCAGCTCTAAACACAGTGCATAGCTTAAGACATGCGTAAAAGTCTGATGAATGAATAGGTTGGTCAGTGGATATATATGGGTGGTTGGTGGTGGAGGAGTGGTAGAAATCAAGTTTGGAATTAAATGAGAATTCTAGCTTTGCCACTACACTGGCTGTGTGACTCTGGATTATTTAACTTAACCTCTCTGGGCTTTTATAAAATAGGAATATAAGTATGTCTCTCACTGGGTTGTTAGGTTAGCAGAGTGCCTACCACACAGTAGCACTCAGGAAATGGAAGAATGGATGGATGGATAGATGGATGGATGCAATGATGGTTATAAATTTGACTTTAAAACCAGACTTGAATTTGAATCTGAAGTCTAATCATTACAAGATGTGTGATCTAAGAGTACTTTTGCCAAATATCATCTACCTTACCTTCTCCCAATTTAGCACTCCATACTCCCCCAACCTGGATCTCCCTCAGAAGCTGGCCTCTACTGACTGCATCAATAAGCTGGCTCCCTTACTCAGCTTCATGTTAAGATCAGCCAAAGGAGAGCAACAACAGAAGATGAAAGTGAGAGAGTGGCCGGGAACGGTGGCTCACGCCTGTAATCTCTGGGATCTTTGCCATCACTTTGGGAGGCTGAGGCATACGGATCACGAGGTCAGGAGTTCGAGAGCAGCTTGGCCAACATAGTGAAACCCGTGTCTTACTAAAACTACAAAAATTAGCTGGGTGTGGTGGCACGCACCTGTAGTCCCAATTACTCAGGATGCTGAGGCAGGAGAATCGCTTGAACCTGGGAGGTGGAGGTTACAATGAGCCGAGACCTCGCTATTGCACTCAAGCCTGGGTGACAGAACGAGACTCCATCTCAAAAAAGAAAGTGAGAAGGCCAGGCACAGTGGCTCACACCTGTAATCCCAGCACTTCGGGAGGCCGAGGCAAGTGGATTACCTGAGGTCAGGAGTTCAAGGCAAGCTTGGCCAACATGGCAAAACGCTATCTCTACCAAAAATACAAAAAATTAGCCAGGCGTGGTGGTCACCTGTAATCCCAGCAACTTGGGAAGCTGAGGCAGGAGAATCCCTTGAACCAGGAGGTGGAGGTTGCAGTGAGCCGAGATCTCACCATTGCACTCCAGCCTGGGCAACAAGAGCAAATCTCTGTGTCCAAAAAAAAAGAAATAAAGAAAAGAAATAAAGAAGGAAAGAAAGAGAGAGAGAGAGAGAAAGAAAGAGAGAGAGAAAGAAAGAAAGAAAAGAAAGAAGAAAGAAAGAAAGAAGAAAGAAGAAGAAAGAAAGAAGAAAGAAAGAAAGAAAGAAAGAAAGAAAGAAGAAAAGAAAGAGAAAGAAAGAGAGAGAGAGAGAAAGGAAACTGAGGTCAGCTATTTATTTTTCTAGCTCCCTCTTTGCCAAGTAACTATGGACTAGCTGTGTCCTTCAACCAAAGGACCCAGCATCTTCCTGGTGGCCCTCTCCCCACAGCCTTCTGTGTCTCTCAGCTCCTCATCTATTCACGACTAGGGCTTGTAATCAAGTCCCGCCACTGCTCTTCCCAGGGAGCTGCAGTATTCCTGGTGGTTTCCTGCTTCCTGTCTCTGCGTTGCAGAATACTAAACTGGCTGCCAAGATTGTTGCTCCCCTGGTGAATACACCCTGCATAATGCCCTCCCCTTGAGTATGGGCTGGACTTGCAAATATGATGGCATTTCACACTGTTATTAGGTTGACTTTGAGTTAATCAAAAGGAAGATTATCCCGGGTGGGCCTGGCCTAAGCAGGTGACCCTTAGACGTCAAAGAGAGTTGAAGAGTGAGAGACAGCCACCTGCTGGCCTTGAAGGAGCAAACATCCATCCTGTGAATTGCCTGTGGACTTTGAGTGTGGTCTCTAAAAGATAAAAGCGGTTCCTGGACAACAACCAGCAAGGAAATGGGGGCTTCAGTCCTATAACCACAACTAACTGAATTCTGCCAACAACTGGAAAAAGTTTGAAAGAGAACTCTGAGCCTCAGATGAGATCACAGCCTCAGCAACACCTTGACTTTAAACTTGTGACGCACTGAGAAGAAAATCAGGCCATACCTGGCCTGTTAACTTACAGAACTATGACCTAATGGAGGGGTGTTGTTTAAAGTCACTAAGTTTGTGGTTATTTGTTATGGAGCAATAGAAAACCAATATACTGTCAGGAGCAGTGGCTGATGCCTATAATCCCAGCACTTTGGGAGGCCGAGGCGGGCGGATCACCTGAGGCCAGGAGTTTGAGACCAGCCTGGCCAACATGGTGAAACCCCATCTTTACTAAATCAGCCAGGTGTGGTGGCAGGCGCCTGTAATCCCAGCTACTCAGGAGGCTGAGGCAGGAGAATTGCTTGGACCTGGGAGCTGGAGATTGCAGTGAGCCGAGATCGAGCCACAGCACTCCAGTCTGGGTGACAGAGTGAGACTCCGTCTCAAAAAAAAAAAAAAAAAAAGAAAAGAAAAGAAAAAAAAAAACCAATACACTGTCTGCACCTCTGTAAATGGTATCTGTATTAAACTTTTCTTAAACCAGACTAATACAACTGTGCCATCTATCTGCTTGGCTCTGATGGGTGCTTCATTTAACCTCTGCATGCCTCAGTTTCCTCAACTGTAACAGGAGATAATGGTAGCAAAACTCTTGTGAGGATGCCTTGTGGCTGGCGCGGTGGCTCACCCTGTAATCCCAACACTTTGGGAAGCTGAGGCGGGGATCACCAGCGGTCAGGAGTTCAAGACCAGCCTGGCCGACATGGTGAAACCCTGTCTCTACTAAAAACACAAAATTAGCCAGGCATGGTGGCGAATGCCTGTAATCCCAGCTGCTCAGGAGACTGAGGCAGGAGAATCGCTTGAACCAGGGAGGCAGTGGTTGCAGTGAGCCGAGATCATACCATTGCACTCCAGCCTGGGCAACAAGAGCGAAACTCTGTCTCAAAAAAAAAAAAAAAAAAAAAAGCCTTGCACTTTTTATTATTTATTTTATTTTATTTTATTTTTTGAGACTGAGTCTCGGGCTGGAGTGCAGTGGCATGATCTCAGCACATTGGAATCTCTGCCTCCCGGGTTCATGCCATTCTCCTGCCTCAGCCTCCCAAGTAGCTGGGATTACAGGCGTGTGCCATCACACCCGGCTAATTTTTGTGTTTTTAGTAGAGACGGGGTTTCACCATGTTGGCCAGGATGGTCTCGATCTTCTGATCTCACGAGCCGCCTGCCTTAGCCTCCCGCCTTGCACTTTTTAAGGGTCCACCACATAAAGAATGAGAAGGATGGAGTCCTCCCGGGGGTCTTGTGGTCTTGTCATTCTGGCTGGAAAGTCAAAGCCCTGAATGTGGGTGGTCCCACCCTAACTTTCAGATGCCCAGTGCCTTTGGGATGAATACACCTTCATGCTCTGTTTTGACTGAAGATTAGGGGGATCTTAGTGCTTCTGGGGTGTAAAGGGCCATTGTGAATGGTTTGCGCATAACCCAATTTCCAACAGAAGGGCTCATTCTATGGAGAAGCCCATTTAAATGGCCTCAGCACTGCTCCCTTCAATGCCTGGTGGCTGAAAGGAGAAGGGGAGAAATGGGAAACTCCTCTTCTTAACCAAATGTGTCAGGAGGGCTTGTACCTGGGGACCAAGTTTGTTAAGAGGCTGATCTCAGAGCAGTGGAGAAACAGCTCAGAGGAGAAGCAGCTGGACTGTTGGCAATCATCATCCACGATTGTCAACCAAAGATGGCTCTGCAGGCTTTCCTACTATGACATGCTGCTTTAAATCTCTCTTCCACCCTGGTACCAAAGTACTTCATTGAACCGGCGAGGCAGAGGGCCACATCCCCTGTTCAGAGGTTATCTTAAAAGACTCATTTACTCAGACTCTGCATAAGGGATATTGCAAATAAAATACACTATTCCTGCCTTCAAGGAGAGAACAGCCAGTGGATACTACAAAATGGTAGGAAAGGTATAAAAAAACTGGATTTATGATATTAGTATAGAATTATTAAGAGGAAATCTTGGCAAGCTCCCTGAGCAGTAGACCTTGTTAAAACAGGTGTACAAAATATATAGAGGGAGGGATCTGTGTTCAAGTAACTTTGATAAACTGGTTCAGTGAAATGATGTGGTGTCATTATTACAGGACTTTTCAGTGCCTTTAATGTGACAATGTGCCTTGTGAATCTCTCTAAGTTTGGCCAGTTGTCAGAATCCCCCTGGAGGCTTCTCAAAGGGACAAATATGCCACAGGCCTATGCAATCAGAATCCTCAGAAGTCAAGCTCGGGAAACTGCAGTGTTAAAAGACCTGCCAGGATGATTTTTGATGGTCAGCTAACTTGACCTGGAGATTACAATTTATGACTATGGGAATTTCCCAAGCTTCTCTGACTCCTGAATATATCTGTTGGTACCTGCTGAAACTCTTCAGCATGCGTCAGTCTGGATACTGTCCCTAATTATATTTATTTATCTGTTGTCCTCCACTCCCCATTAGGAAATCTGCTGTGGGAATCTCAGTTCAATCCAGATGTGCACATTAAAAGGAGCCCGGTGCACCCTTCACCACAACCAGCCCAGTGTGAGGAGACAGATATCCCTGAGTGCTCCAAAGCAGATCCTACACCTTGGTCCACTGGGATTTCTCCATTGCAGAGCCTCCGTTGGAAGATCTGGGTTTGTTCTGGGTTTTCCCAAGGATGGAAGGGCATGCAGAGAATCCACTAAGAAGCTGTCTCCAGAGGCTGGAGCTGGGGCTGTCTGGGTGGGTACTGGGAGTCCCGAAGCAACCAGAAAGCAGTGAGTGAGTTCTAGAAAGAGATGGTCTTAAATTGTGGGGAGACATGGCTATGTCTTGCAGGGTCCAGCCCCACAGGGTCGGTGGGCTTTTCTCTGCTATCATCATTAGGGACCGGCATGAATGCACTATTGTTAGTGTAAACTTCTACTGGGGAGTCCATCCAGGAGACAGAACGAATTAGAGGGGGAAAAGGAACATATGCCCAATAAGTACAATTTTGAATTGCCCCAAGCGGTGGTATACTTACTGCTGCACTGACTACCATAAAGGCAGCCAGAATTATATTACCGGTCGTTTTTGGGATTCCTTTTTCTGTTAAGAAATTTTCTGTTTGATGAGATAAAACCTTTATTTGACCCCAAGTTGGTGGAGTTGAACGAGAGGTGTTGTAGGTCACACGGCGAGATTTTGTCTCAATGTGGAGGTCATGAAGTGTATGTGTCAGGCGGTGAAAGTTGCTCTTTTGTTTCCGATGGTCTTTGCCTTTTGTTTCTGGGAGCGTTTCGTCTTTGGAGTTATGGTGCAATTTAATTGTCAGGAGGGACCCACATGGGCTGTAGTCCTTTTCCTGGGGAAACACAAGCAAAACCCTTACCCCAAGTTATGACCGTGCCTAATTCCCATGTGTTAGTTTTTGCATCCTTCCACCGTACCCGCATTCCTTTTTGTGGATCAAATTTATTTCTAGTGAAGTGTTGCTCTGCCACTGTAAAAGGGTGATTTCTTGTTAGATTTAAGAAATTTAGTGTAAAAAGTGCCAGATTTAATTGGGCATGAGGAGTAGCAGCATCTCCTTTGATTAGTATTCTATTTTCGAAGTTGATCTTTGAATGTTTTATTTGGCTGTTCAACCAAAGCCTGTCCTTGAGAGTTAAGGGGATGCCAGTTGTGTGAGTAATTGCCCATGTCTGAGTAAACTTTTTAAAAGTAGCACTAGTGTAGCCTGGGCCATTATCAGTTTTTAGTTTCTGGACAGCCCATAACGAGAAACAGAAAGCATATGTGGTTTAACGTGAGCTGTACTTTCTCCTGTTGACAAGTGGCCCAAATAAAATGAGAAAAGGTATCAATAGTTACATGTATAAAAGAAAGCTTGCCAAAAGCAGGATAATGAGTCACATCCATTTGCCAGAGAGCATTCTGTGAAAGTCCTCTAGGGTTAACTCCTGAAGACTGGCTGTAAAATTAACTTGACAAGTAGGACAATGACATATAATGGTTTAGTTTGTTTACATGTAAGAGGGAACTTTTTTCGGAGTCCGGCAGCATTGACATGAGTTAAAACATGAAAATTTTCTGCTCTGT
>NW_022096945.1:0-44092 GCF_006542625.1 Nomascus leucogenys
CCAAATGTCCACTTCCGGTTTCTACAGACAGAGTGTTTCAGAACTCCTATATCGAAAGTAAGGTTCAACTCTGTTAGATGATTGCACACATCAGAAAGAAGTTTCACAGAATTCTTCTGTGTAATTTTTATTTGAAGATATTCCTTTTTCCACCGCAGGCCCCTTAGCAGTCCGAACATCCACTTGCGGTTTCTAGAGAAAGAGTTTTTCAGAACTCTTCAATCAATAGCAAGGTTCAACTCTGTTAGTTGAATGCACGGATCAGAAAGAAGTTTCACACAATGCTTCTGTGTAGTTTTTATTTGAAGATATTCCTTTTTTCAAGAAAGGTCCCTTAACGCTCTGAATGTCTACTTGCAGTTTCTACAGAAAGAGTGTTACAGCAATCCTCAATCAAATGTAAGGTTCAACTCTGTTAGGTGAATGCACAGATCAGAAAGAAGTTTCACAGAATGCTTCTGTGTAGTTTTTATTTGAAGATATTCCTTTTCTCACAGTATTCCTCTGAGCACTTTGAATATCCAATTGCGGTTTCTACAGAAAGAGTGATTCAGAACTCCTCAATCAAAAGTAAGGTTCAACTCTGTTAGTTGAATGCACAGATCAGAAAGAAGTTTCACAGAATTCTTCTGTGTAGATTTATTTGAAGATTTTCCTTTTTCCAATATACCCCATTTGCTATGAATGTCCACTTGCGGTTTCTACAGAAGGAGTGTTTCAGAAATCTTCAGTCAAAAGTAGGGTTCAACGCTGTGACTTGAATGCGCAGATCAGAAAGAAGCTTCACCGAATGCTTCTCTGTAGTTTTTATTCGAAGACACTGCTTTTTCCACTATAGGCCCCTTAGCTATCTGAATGTCCACTTCTGGTTTCTACAGAAAGAGTGTTTCAGAACTCCTCAATCAAAAGTAAGTTTCAACTCTGTTAATTGAATGCACAGATCAGAAATAAGTTTCTCAGAATGCTTCTGTGCAGCATTTATTTGAAGATATTCCCTTTTCCACTATAGGGCTCTTAGCGCTCCGAATGTCTACTTGCGGCTTCTTCAGAACCAGTGTTTCAGAACTCCTCAAGGAAAAGTAAGTTTCAACTCTGTTTGTTGAATGCACAGATCAGAAAGGAGTTTCACAGAATGCTTCTGGGTAGTTTTTATTTGCAGATATTCGTTTTTCCTCTATAGGCTCCTTAGCGCTCCAAATATCCACAGGTGGTTTCTACAGAAAGAGTGTTTCAGAACTCCTCAATCAAAAGTAAGGTACAACTCTGTAACTTGAATGCACAGATCAGAAAGATGTTTCACAGAATCCTTCTGTGTAGTTTTATTTGAAGATATTCCATTTTCCACCGTAGGCCGCTTAGCGCTGAGAATGTCCACTTGCGGTTTCTACAGAAAGAGTGTTTCAGAACTCCTCAATCAAATGTAAGGTTCAACTCTGTTAGTTGTATGCACAGATCAGAAAGAGGTTTCACAGAATGCTTCTGGGTAGTTTTTATTTGAAGATGTTCCATTTTCCACAGTATTCCCCGTAGTGCTCTGAATGTCCACTGGCGCTTTCTACAGAAAGAGTTTTTCAGAACTCCTCAATAAAAAGTAAGGTTCAACTCTGTTAGTTGAATGCTGAGATTGGAAAGATGTTTCACAGAATGTTTCTGTGTAGTTTTTATTTGAAGATATTCCTTTTTCACTGTAGGCCCCTTAGCGATCCGAATTTCCGCTTGCGGTTTCTACATAAAGAGGGTTTCAGAACTCCGCAATCAAAAGTAAAGTTGAACTCTGTTATTTCAATGCACAGATCAGAAAGAAGTTTCACAGAATGCTTCTTTGTGGTTTTTATTTGAAGATATTCCTTTTTCCACTGTGTTCCCCTTAGCGCTCCAAATGTCCTCTTGCGGTTTCTACAGAGAGTGTGTTTCAGAACTCCTCAGTAAAAGTAAGGTTCCACTCCGTTACTTGAATGCACAGATCAGAAAGAAGTTTCAGCGAATGCTTCTGTTGGGTTTTTATTTGAAGATATTCCTTTTTCCACTGTAGGCCCCTTAGCAGTCCGAACATCCACTTGCGGTTTATAGAGAAAGAGTTTTTCAGAACTCCTCAATCAATAATAATGTTCAACTCTGTTAGTTGAATGCACGGATCAGAAAGAAGTTCACAGAATGCTTCTGTGTAGTTTTTACTTGAAGTTATTCCTTTTTCCACTACAGGCCCCTTAGCGCTCCGAATGTCCACTTGCGTTTTTACAGAAAGAGTGTTTCAGGACTCCTCAATCAAAAGTGAGCTTCAACTCTGTTAGTTAAATGCACAGATCAGAATGTTTTTTCACACAGTGCTTCTGTGTAATTTTTGTTTGAAGATATTCCTTTTTCCACTGTATTCGTCTTACTGCTCCGAATGTCCACTTGCAGTTTCTGCAGAAAGAGTGTTTCAGAACTCCTCAATCAAAAGTAAGTTTCAACTCTGTTAGTTGATTACACAGATCAGAAAGAAGTTTCACAGAATTCTTCTGTGTAGTTTTTATTTGAAGATTCTCCTTTTTCTTCCATAGGCCCCTTATTGCTTCGAATGTCAAGTTGCGGTTTCTACAGAAGGTGTGCTTCAGAACTCTTCAATCAAAAGTAGGGTTCAACTCTGTGAATTGAATGCACAGATCAGAAAGAAGTTTCAAAGAATGCTTCTGTGTAGTTTTTATTCGAAGACACTACTTTTTCCACGAGGCCCATTAGCGCTCTGAATGTCCACTTCTGGTTTCTTCAGAAAGAGAGTTTCTGAAATCCTCAATCAAAAGTAAGTTTCAACTCTGTTAATTGAACGAACGGATCTGAAAGAAGTTTCACAGAATGCTTCTCTGTAGCTTTTAATTGAAGGTATTCCTTTTTCCACTATAGGGCCCTTAGCGCTCCAAATGTCTACTTGCGGTTTCTTCAGAAGCAGTGTTTCAGAACTCCTCAATCAAAAGTATATTTCAACTCAGTTAGTTGAATGCACAGATCAGAAAGAAGTTTCACAGAATCTTTCTGTGTAGTTTTTATTTCAAGATATTCCATTTTCCACCATAGGCCCCTTAGCGCTGAGAATGGCCCCTTTCGGTTTCTACAGAAAGAGTGTTTCAGAACTCCTGAATCAAAAGTAAGGATCAACCCTGTTAGTTGTATGCACAGATCAGAAAGAAGATTCACAGAATGCTTCTGTGTAGTTTTTATTTGCAGTTATTCCATTTTCCACAGTATTCCCCTTAGCACTCTGAATGTCCACTTGCGGTTTCTACAGAAAGAGTTTTTCAGAACTCGTGAATAAAAAGTAAGGTTCAACTCTGTTAGTTGAATGTACAGATAAGAAAGAAGTTTCCCAAAATACTTCTGTGTAGTTTTTATTTGAAGATATACGTTTTTCCACTATAGGCTCCTTAGCACTCTGAATGTCCACAGGCGGTTTCTACAGAAAGAGTGTTTCAGAACCCCTCAATCAAAAGTTGGGTTCAACTCTGTGAGTTGAAGGCACAGATCCCAGAGAAGTTTCACCGAATGCTTCTGTGTAATTTTTATTTGAAGACACTACTTTTTCCCCTATAGGCCCCATAGCTCTCTGAAGGTCACCTTGTGGTTTCTACAGAAAGAGTGTTTCAGAACTCCTCAATCAAAAGTAAGGTTCAGTTCTGTTAGTTGTATGCACAGATCAGAAAGAAGTTTCACAGAATGCTTCTGTGTAGTTTTTATTTGAAGATATTCCATTTTCCACAGTATTCCCCTTAGCCCACTGAATGTCCACTTGAGGTTTCTACAGAAAGAGTTTTTCAGAACTCCTCAGTAAAAACTAAGGTTCAACTCTGTTAGTTGAATGCACAGAACAGAAAGAAGTTTCACAGAATGCTTCTGTGTAGTTTTTATTTGAAGATATTCCTTTCTAGACTGTATTCCCTTTAGCGCTCCGAATTTCCACTTCGGTTCCTACAGAAAGAGTGTTTCATAACTCCGCAATCAAAAGTAAGGTTCAAGTCTGTTAGTTTAATGCATAGATCTGAAAGAAGTTTCACAGAATGCTTCTGTGTGGTTTTTATTTGAAGCTATTCCTTTATCCACTATAGGCCCCTTATGGCTACTAATGTCCAATGGCCGTTTCTACAGAAAGAGTGTTTCATAACTCCTCAATCAAAAGTAAGTTTCAACTCTGTTAGTTGAATGCACAGATCAGAAAGAAGTTTCACAGAATCCTTCTGTGTAGTTTTTATTTGAAGGTATTCCGTTTTCCACCATAGGCCCCTTAGCGCTGAGAATGTCCACTTGCGGTTTCTACTGAAAAAGGGTTTCAAAACCCTCAATCAAAAGTAAGGTTCAACTCTGTTAGTTGAATGCACAGATCAGAAAGAAGTTTCACAGATTTCTTCTGTGCAGTTATTATTTGAAGATATTACTTTTTAAACTATAGTCCCCTTAGCGCTCCGAGTGTCCACCTGCAGTTTCTACGGAAAGTGCGTTTCAGAACTCCTCAATGAGAAGTGAGGTTCAACTCTGGTTAGTTAATGCACAGATCAGTAAAAGTTTCACAGAATGCTGCCTATGTAGTTTTTATTTGAAGAATATTCCTTTTTCCAATGCAGGCCCTTAGTGTCTCGGGTATGTCCATATGCGCTTTCTAGAGAAAAGAATGTTACAGAACTCCTCAATCAAATTACTAAGTTGTCAACTCTGTTAGTTGAAAGCCACAGCATCACAAGGCAGTTTCACAAATGCTTGTTTGTAGTTTTTGTTTGAAGATGTTCCTTTTTCCATTATAGGCCACTTTAGATGCTTCCGAATGTCTACCTTGAGGTTTCTCCAGAAAGAGTGTTTCAGAACTCCTCAATCCAAAACAGGTTCACCTCTGTTAGTGGGAATTCACAGATTCAGAAAGAAGCTTCACAGAATGCTTTTGTGTAGTTTTTATTAAAGATATTCCTTTTCCACATATTTAGGCCTGTAAGTGCCTCCAAATGTCCGCTTGCGTTTCCTAAACAGAAAGAGAGTTTCAGAAAACTCCCAAACAAAAGTTAAGGTTCAACCGTGAGTTCAATGCACAGATCAGAAAGAAGTTTCACACAATGCTACTGTGTAGCTTTTTATTTGAAGATATTCCTTTTTCCACTGTATTCCCCTTTAGCGCTCGAATGTCCACTTATGGTTTCTAAAGAAACAGTTTTTCAGAACTCCTCCATCAAAGGATAAGGTTCCAACTGCTGGTGAATGCACAGATCAGAAAGAAAAGTTTCACAAAATTCTGTGTAGTTTTTAATTGAACCTTCTCATTTTTCCACTATAGGGCCCTTATTGCAAGTGAATATCCAATTGCGATTTTTACAGAAAAAAGTGTTTCAGAACTCCTCAATCAAAAGTAGCGTTCAACTCTGTGAGTTGAAGACACAGATCAGAAAGAAGTTTCACCGAATGCCTCTCTGTAGTTTTTATTTGAAGACACTACTTTTCCACTATAGGCCCTTTGCTCTCTGAATGTCACTTGCGGTTTCTACTGAAAGAGTGTTTAGAACACCTCAATGAAAAGTAAGCTTGAACTCTGTTAGTTGAATGCACAGATCAGAAAGATGTTTCACAGAATGCTTCTGTGTAGTTTTATTGAAGATATTCGTTTTTCCACTGTAGGCTCCATAGCGCTCTGAATGTCCACAGGCGGTTTCTACAGAAAGAGTGTTTTCAAAACTCCCCAATCAAAAGTAAGGTTCAACTCTGTTAGTTGAATGCACAGATCAGGAAGAAGTTTCACAGAATCCTTCTGTGTAATTTTTATTTGAAGTTATTCCTTTTTTCAATATAGGGCCCTTATCGCTCCGAATGTCCACTTGCGGCATCTAAGAGAAAGAGTGTTTCAGAACTCCTCAATCAAAAGTAAGGCTCAACCCTGTTAGTTGAATGCACAGATCAGAAAGAAGTTTCACAGGAATGCTTTCGTGTAGTTGTAATTGGAAGATATTCGTTTTACACTGTAGGCTTCTTAGCTCTCCGAATGTCCACACACGGGTTTCTACAGAAAGAGTGTTCGAGAACTCCTCAATTAAAAGTAAGGTTCAACTCTGTTAGTTGAATGCACAGGTCAGAAAGAAGTTTCACAGAATCCTTCTGTGTAGTTCTTATTTGAAGATATTCCGTTTCCACTATAGGCCCCTAAATGCTCCGAATGTCCACTTGCGGTTTCTACAGAAAGATTTTTCAGAACTCCTCAATCAAAAGTAAGTTTCAAATCTGTTAGTTGAATGCACAGATCAGAAAGAAGTTTCTCAGAATGCTTCTGTGTAGTTATTATTTGAAGATATTCCTTTTTTACTATAGGCCCCTTAGAGCTCCGAATGCTCACTTGCGGTTTCCACAGAAAGAGTGTTTAAGAACTCCTCAATCAAATGTAAGGTTCAACTCTGTTAGTTGAATGCACAGATCAGAATGAAGTTTCGCAGAATGCTTCTGTGTAGTTTTTATTGAAGATATTCCTTTTCCACGATATTCCCCTTAGCACTCCGACTGCCCACTTGCGGTCTCTACAGAAAGTGTTTCAGAACTCCTCAATAAAAGTGAGTTTCAACTCTGTTAGTGGAATGCACAGATCAGATAGAAGTTTCACAGAATGCTTCTGGGCGGTTTTTATTTGACAATATTCTTTTTCCACTATAGGCCCCTTAGCGCTCCGAATGTCCACTTGCGGTTTCTACAGAAAGAATATTTCAGAACTCCTCAATCACAAGCAAGGATCAATTCTGTCAGTTGAACGCACAGATCAGAAAGAAGTTTCATGGAATGATTCTGTGCAGTTTTTATTTGAAGATATTCCTTTTTCCACTATAGTACACTTAGCGCTCCGAGTGTCCACTTGCAGTTTCTACAGAAAGAGGGTTCGAACTACTCAATCAAAAGTAAGTTTCAACTCTGTTAGTAGAATGCACTGATCAGAAAGTAGTTTCAGAGATTTCTTCTGTGCAGTTATTACTGGAAGATATTACTTTTTAAACTATAGGCCCCTTAGCGCTCCGAGTGTCCACCTGCAGTTTTACGGAAAGAGTGTTTCAGAACTCCTCAATCAAAAGTGAGGTTCAACTCTGTTAGTTTAATGCACTGATCAGAAAGAAGTTCCACAGAATGCTTCTATGTAGTTTTATGTGAAGATATTCCTTTTTCCACTGCAGGCCCCTTAGCGCTCCGAATGTCCACATGCGCTTTCTAGAGAAAGAATGTTACAGAACTCCTCAATCAAAACTAAGGTTCAACTCTGTTAGTTGAAAGCACAGATCACAAGGCAGTTTCACAAATGCTTCTTTGTAGTTTATGTTTGAAGATATTCCTTTTTCCATTATAGGCCTCTTAGAGCTCCGAATGTCCACTTGAGGTTTCTACAGAAAGAGTGTTTCAGAACTCCTCAATCAATAGTTAGGTTCAACTCTGTTAGGGGAATTCACAGATCAGAAAGAAGCTTCAGAGAATGCTTTTGTGTACTTTTTATTTGAAGATATTCCTTTTTCAACGATAGGCCCCTTAACGCTCTGAATGTCCACTTGCATTTTCTACAGAAAGAGGGTTTCAGAACTCCTCAATCAAAAGTTAGGTTCAACTCTGTTAGTTGAATGCACAGAAGAGAAAGAAGTTCCACACTATGCTTCTGTGTTAGTTTTTATTTAAAGATATTCCTTTTTCCACTATATGCCCTTTAGCGCTCCAAATGTCCACTTGCAGTTTCTACAGAAAGAGTGTTTCAGAACTCCGCAATCAAAAGTAAGGTTCAAATCTGCTAGTTGAATGCACAGATCAGAAAGAAGTTTCACAGAATGCTTCTGTGTAGTTTTTATTTGAAGATGTACCTTTTTCCACTGTAGGGCCCTTAGCGCTGCAAATGTCCACATGCAGTTTGTACAGAAAGAGTGTTTCAGAACTCCTCAATCAAAAGAGAGGTTTCAAATCAGTTAGTTGAATGCACAGATCAGAAATAAGTTTCACAGAATGCTTCTCTATAGTTTTATTACTAAGATATTCCTTTTTCCACTATAGGCCTCATAGCGCTCCGAATCTCCAGTGGCGGTTTCTAAAGAAAGATTGTTTCAGAACTCCTCCATCAAAAGTAAGATTCAACTTTGTTAGTTGAATGCACAGATTAGAAAGAAGTTTCACAGAATGCTTCTGTTTAGATTTATTTGAAGATATTCCTTTTTCTACTAAAGGCCCTTAGTGCTCTGAATGTCCACTTGCGGTTTGTACAGAAAGAGTGTTTCAGAACTCCTAAATCAAAAGCAAGTTTCAACTCTTTTAGTAGAGTGCACAGATCAGAAAGAAGTTTCACTCAATCCTTCTGTGTAGTTTTTATTTGAAGATCTTCCTTTTTCCACTGTAGGCCTCTTAGCGCTCTGAATGTCCACATGCGTTTCTACAGAAAGAGTGTTACAGAACTCCTCAACCAAAATTAAGGTTCAACTCTGTTACCTGAAAGCACAGATCACAGAGTAGTTTCACAGAATGCTTCTGTGTAGTTTATATTGAAGATATTCTTTTGTCCACTGTGTCCCCCTTAGCACTCAGAATGTCCACTTGCGGTTCTACAGAGTGTTTCAGAACTCCTCAATCAAAAGTAGGGTTCAACTCTGTTAGTTGAATGCACAGATCAGAAAGAAGATTCACAGAATGCTTCTGTGTATTATTCATTTGAAGATATTTCTTTTTCCGATATAGTCCACTTACCACTCCAAAAGTACTCTTGCGGTTTCTACAGAAAGAGTGTTTCAGAAGTCCTCAATCAAAAGTAAAGTTCAACTCTGCTACTTGAATGCACAGATCAAAAACAAGTTTCACAGAATGCTTCAGTGTAGTTTTTATTTGAAGATACTCCTTTTTGCACTATAGGCCCCTTACTGCTCCCAATGTCCTCTTGCGGTTTCTACAGAAGAGTGTTTCCGAACTCCTCAATCAAAAGTCAGTTTCAACTTTGTTAGTTGAATGCATAGATAAGAAAGAAGTTTCACAGAATAATTCTGTGTAGTTTTTTTTGAAGATATTACTTTTTCCAACAAAGGCCCCATAGCGCTCTGAATGTTCACTGGCGGTTTCTACAGAAAGAGAGTTTCAGAACTCCTCAATCAAAAGTAAGGTTCAACTCTGTTAGTTGAATGCACAGATCAGAAAGTAGTTTTACAGAATGCTTCGTGTAGTTTTTATTTGAAGGTATTCCTTTTTCCACTATAGGCCCCTTAGCTCTCCGATTGTCTACTTGCAGTTTCTACAGAAGCAGTGTTTCAGAAGTCCTCAATCAAAAGTAAGGTTCAACTCTGTTAGTTGAATGAACAGATCAGAAAGAAGTTTCAGAGAATGCTCCTGTGTAGTTTTTTATTTGAAGATATTCCATTTTCCACTGTGTCCCCCATTGCGTTCAGAATGTCCACTTGCTGATTCTACAGAAAGAGTGTTTCAGGACTCCTCAATCAAAAGTAAAGTTCAACTCTGTTACTTGAATGCACAGATCAGAAAGAATTTTCACAGTATATTTCTGTGTAGTGTTTATTGAATACATTTCTTTTTCCACTGTATGCCCCTTAGCACTCCGAATGTCCACTTGCGGTTTCTACAGAAAGAGTGTTTCAGAACTCCTCAATCAAAAGTAGGGTTCAAGTCTGTTAGTTGAATGCACAGATCAGAAAGGAGTTTCACAGAACGCTTCCGTGTATTTTTCATTTGAAGATATTTCTTTTTCCACTATAGGCCACTTACCACTCCAAATTTACACTTGCGATTTCTACACAAAGAATGTTTCAGAACTCCTCAATCAAAAGTAAGGTTCAACTCTGTTAATTGAATGCACAGATCAGAAAGTAGTTTCACAGAATGCTTCTCTATAGTTTTTAGTTGAAGATATTCCTTTTTTCACTATAGGCCCCTTACTTCTCTGAAAGTCCTTTTGCCGTTTCTAAGGAAAGAGTGTTTCAGAACTCCTCAATCAAAAGTAAGGTTCAACTCTGTTAGTTGAATGCATTGATAAGAAAGAAGTTTCACAGAATGCTTCTGTGAAGTTTTTATTTGAAGATATTCTTTTTTCCACTATTGGCCCCTTAGCTCTCCGAATGTCTACTTGCAGTTTCTACAGAAAGAGTGTTTCAGAACTCCTCAATCAAAAGTAAGGTTGAACTCTGTTAGTTGAATGCACAGATCAGAAAGAAGTTTCACAGAATGCTTCTGTGTAGTTTTATTTGAAGATATTGCTTTTTCCAATGTAGGCCCCTTAGTGCTACGAATGTCCACTTGCGGTTTATACAGAAAGAGTGTTTCAGAACTACTCAATCAAAACCAAAGTTCAACTCTGTTACTTGAGTGCAGAGATCAGAAAGAAGTTTCACTAAATGCTTCTTTGTACTTTTTGTTTGAAGATATCCTTTTTCCATTTTACGCCCCTTAGCGCTCCGAAATTCCACTTGCAGTTTCTACAGAAAGAATGTTTCAGAACTCCTCAATCAAAAGTAAGGTTCAACTCTGTTAGTTGAATGCACAGATCAGAAAGAAGTTCCACAGAATGCTTCTGTGTAGTTTTCATTTGAAGATATTCCTTTTTCCACTATAGGCCCCTTAGCGATCTGAATGTCCACTTGCGGTTTCTATAGAAAGAGTTTTTCAGAACTCCTCAATCAAATGTAAGGTTCTACTCTGATAGTTGAATGCATAGATCAGAACGAAGTTTCACAGAATGCTTCTGTGTAGTTTTTATTTAAAGATATTCCTTTTTCCACTACAGGCCCTATAGCGCCCTGAATGTCCACTTGCAGATTCTACAGAAAGAGTTTTTCAGAACTCCTCCATCAACAGTAAGGTTCACCTCTGTTATTTGAATGCACAGATCAGAAAGAAGTTTCACAGAATGCTTCGGTCTAGTTTTTATTTGAAGATATTCCTTTTAGCACTATAGGCCCCTTAGCGCTCCAAATGTCCACTAGCGGTTTCTCCAGAAAGAGTGTTTCAGAACTCCTCAATCAAAAGTAAGGTTCAACTCTGTTACTTGAATGCACAGATCAGAAAGAAGTTTCACAGAATATTCTGTGTAGTGTTTCTTTGAATATATTCCTTTTCCACTGTACGCCCCTCAGCACTCCGAATGTCCACTTGCGTTTCTACAGAAAGAGTGTTTCAGAACTCCTCATCAAAAAGTTGAACTCTTAGTTGATGCACAGATCAGAAGGTAGTTTCACAACGCTTCCGGTTTTTTTTGATATTACATTTCCACTATGGCCACTACCACTCCAAATTACACTTGTGGTTTCTACAGAAAGAATTTTCAGAACTCCTAAATCAAAAGTAAGGTTCAACTCTGTTAGTTGAATGCACAGATCAGAAAGTAGTTTCACAGAATGCTTCTGGGTATTTTTAATTTGAAGATATTACTTTTTCCATTATAGGCCACTTACCACTCCAAATTTACACTTGTGGTTTCTACAGAAAGAATTTTTCAGAACTCCTAAATCAAAAGTAAGCTTCAACTCTGTTAGTTGAATGCACAGATCAGAAAGAAGTTTCACCGAGTGCTTCTGTGTAGTTTTTATTTGAAGATATTTCTTTTTCCTCTATAGGCCCCTTAGAGCTCCGAATGTCCACTGGATGTTCCTACAGAAAGAGTATTTCAGATTTCCTCAATCAAATCTAAGTTTCAATTCTGTTAGTTGAATGTATAGATCAGAAAGATGTTTCAGAGAATGCTTCTGTGTAGTTCTTATTTGAAGATATTCCTTTTTCCACTATAGGCCTCTTAGCGCTCCAAATGTTCACTTGCGATCTCTACAGAAAAAATATTTCGAAACTTCTCAATCAAAAGTATGGTAGAATTCTGTTAGTTAAATGCACACATCAGAAAGAAGTTTCACAGAAATCTTCTGGGTAGTTTTTATTTGAAGACATTACTTTTTCCATATAGGCTCCTTAGCGCTCAGACTGTCTACCTGCATTTTCTACAGAAACAGCCTTTCAGAACTCCTGAATCAAAAGTAAGGCTCAATTCTGTTAGTTGAATGCATGGATCAGAAAGAAGTTTCAGAGAATGCTTCTGTGTAGTATTTATTTGACCATATTCCTTTTTTCCAGTGTAGGCCCCTTAGCGCTACGGATGTCCTCTTGCGGTTTATTCAGAAAGAGTGTTTCAGAACTCCTCAATCAAAAGTAAGCTTCAAGTCTGTTAGTTGAATGCAGAGATCAGAAAGAAGTTTCACAAAATGCTTCTTTGTAGTTTTTGTTTGAAGATATTCCTTTTCCATTATAGGCCCCTTAGAGCTCCGAATGTCCACTTGCAGTTTCTACAGAAAGTGTGTTTCAGAACTCCTCAATCAAAGAAAGGTTCAACTCTGTTAGTTGAATGCACAGAACAGAAAGAAGTTTCACAGAATGATTCTGTGTACTTTTATTTGGAGATATTACTTTTTCCACTGTAGGCCCCTTAGCGCTCCGAATGTCCACTTGCAGTTTCTACAGAAAGAGTGTTTCAGAACTGCTCAATCAAAAGTAAGCTTCAACTCTGTTCGTTGAATGCACAGAACAGAAAAAAGTTTCACAGAATATTTCTTTGTAGTTTTTAATTGTAGATATTACTGTTTCCACTATGGGCCCCTTTGCGCTCCGAATGTCCCCTTGCAGTTTCTACAGAAAGAGTGTTTCAGAACTGCTCAATCAAAAGTAAGCTTCAACTCTGTTAGTTGAATGCACAGAACAGAAAGAAGTTTCACAGAATGCTTCTGTGTAGTTTTTATTTGGAGATATTCCTTTTTCCACTATAGGCCCCATACGCTCCGAATGTCCACTTGCAGTTTCTACAGAAAGAGTGTTTTAGAACTCCTCAAACAAAAGTAAGGTTCAACTGTGTTAGTTGAATGCTCAGATCAGAAAGAAGTTTCACAGAATGATTCTGTGTAGTTTTTATTTGAAGATAATACTTTTTCCACTATAGGACCCTTTGCGCTCCGAATGTCCAACAGTGGTTTCTACAGAAAGAGAGTTTCAGAACTCCTCAATCAAAAGTGAGGTTCAACCCTGTTACTTAAATGCGCAGATCAGAAAGAAGTTTCACAGAATGCTTCTGTGTAATTCTTATTTGAAGTTATTCCATTTTCCACTCTGGGACCCTTAGCGCTGCGAATTTCGAATTGAACTTTCTACAGAAAGAGTGTTTCAGAACTCTTCAATCAAAAGTAAGTTTCAACTCTGTTAGTAGAATGCACAGTCAGAAGGAAGTTTCACAGAATGCTTCTGTGTAGTTTTTTTTGAAGATATTCCTTTTTCCACTATAGGACCCTCCGCGCCCTGAATGTCCACTTGCAGGTTCTACAGAAAGAGTGTTTCAGAACTCCTCAATCAAAAGTAAGGTTCAACCCTGATAGTTGAATGCACAGATCAGAAAGAAGTTTCACAGAATGCTTCCTTGTAGTTTTTGTTTGAAGATATTCCTTTTTCCATTATAGGCCCATTAGAGCTCTGAATGTCCACTTTCACTTCCTACAGAAAGTGTGTTTCAGAACTCCTCAATCAAAAGTAAGGTTCAACTCTTTTAGTTGAATGCACAGATCAGTAAGAAGTTTCACAGAATGTTTCTGTGTAGTTTTTATTTGAAGATATTCCTTTTTCCACTACAGGGCCTTTAGTGCCCCGAATGTCCACTTGCAGTTTCCACAGAAAGAGTGTTTCAGATCTCCTCAATCAAAAGTATGCTTCAGATCTGTTAGTTGTATGCACAGATCGAAAGAAGTTTCACAGAAAGCTTCTGTGTATTTCTATTTGAAGTTATTACTTTTCATGTATAGGCCCCTTAGAGCTCCGAATGTCCACTTGTGGATTCCACAGAAAGAGTGTTTCAGAACTCCTCAATCAAAGGTAAGGTTAAAATCTGTTAGTTGAATGCACAGATCAGAAGTAAGTTTCACAGAATGCTTCTGTGGAGTTTTTAATTGATGATATTCCTTTTTCCACTATAGGCCCCTTACTGCCCCAAATGACCTCTTGAGGATTCTTCAGAAAGAGTGTTTCCAAACTCCTAAATCAAAATTAAGTTTCAACTCTGTTAGTTGAATGGATAGATCAGAAAGAAGTTTCACAGAATTGTTCTGTGTAGTTTTTATTTGAAGATATTCCTTTTTCCACTATAGGCCCCCTTAGCGCTCTGAATGTTCTCTTGCGGTTTCTACAGAAAGAGAGTTTCAGAACTCCTCAATCAAAAGTAGGGTTCAACTGTGTTAGTTGAATGCACAGATCAGAAAGTAGTTTCACAGAATGCTTCTGTGTAGTTTTTATTTGAAGGTATTCCTTTTTCCACTAGAGGCCCCTTAGCTCTACGAATGTCTATTTGCAGTTTCTACACAAACAGTATTATAGAACTCCTCAATGAAAAGTAAGGTTTAACTCTGTTAGTTGAATGAACAGATCAAAAAGAAGTTTCAGAGAATGCTTCTGTGTAGTTTTTATTTGAAGATATTCCTATTTCCACTGTGTCCCCCATAGCGCTCAGAATGTCCATTTGCGGTTTCTACAGAAAGAGTGTTTCAGAACTCCTCAATGAAAAGTAAGGTTTAACTCTGTTACTTGAATGCACAGATCACAAAGAATTTTCACGGAATATATCTGTGTGGTGTTTAATTGATTATATTCCTTTTTCCATGTACGCCCCTTAGCACTCCGAATGTTCTCTTGCGGTTTCTACAGAAAGAGTGTTTCAGAACTCCTCAATCAAAAGTAAGCTTCAACTCTGTTAGTTGAATGCACAGATCAGAAAGAAGTTTCACAGAAAGCTTCCGTGTATTTTTCATTTGAAGATATTTCTTTTTCCACTATAGGCCACTTACCACTCCAAATTTAAACTTGCGGTTTCTACAGAAAGAATGTTTCAGAACTCCTAATCAAAAGTAAGGTTCAACTCTGTTAGTTGAATGCACAGATCAGAAAGAAGTTTCACAGAATGCTTCTCTGTAGTTTTTAGTTGAAGGTATTCCTTTTTTCACTATAGGCCCCTTACTGCTCCGAATGTCCTCTTGCGGTTTCTACAGAAAGAGTGTTTCAGAACTCCTCAATCAAAAGTAAGGTTCAAGTCTGTTAGTTGAATGCATAGATAAGAGAGAAGTTTCACAGAATGTTTCTGTGTAGTTTTTATTTGAAGATATTCCTTTTTCCACTGTAGGCCCCTTAGCCCTCTGAATGTCTACTTGCAGTTTCTACAGAAACAGTGTTTCAGAACTCCTCAATCAAAAGTAAGGTTGAAATCTGTTAGTTGAATGCACAGATCAGAAAGAAGTTTCAGAGAATGCTTCCGTGTAGTTTTTATTAAAAGATATTCCTTTTTCCAGTGTAGGCCCCTTAGTGCTAGGAATGTCCACTTCCGGTTTATACAGAAACAGTGTTTCAGAACACCTCAATCAAAAGTAAATTTCAACTCTATTAGTTGAGTGCAGAGATCAGAAAGAAGTTTCACAGAATGCTTCTCTGTAGTTGTTGTTTGAAGATATTCCTTATTCCATTATGGGCCCCTTAGAGCTCCGAAAATCCACTTGCAGTTTCTGCGGAAAGAATGTTTCAGAACTCCTCAATCAAAAGTAAGGTTCAACTCTGTTAGTTGAATGCACAGATCAGAAAGTAGTTTCACAGAATGCTTCTGTGTAGTTTTTATTTTAAGATATTCCTTTTTCAACAGTAGGCCCCTTAGCGCTCCAAATGTCCACTGGATGTTTCCACAGAAAGAGTATTTGAGATCTCCTCAATCAAAACTAAGTTTCAACTCTGTTATTTGAATGCATAGATCAGAAAGTAGTTTCACCAAATGCTTCTGTGTAGTTCTTATTTGAAGATATTCCTTTTTCCACTATAGGCCAATTAGCGCTCCGAATGTTCACTTGCGGTTAATACGAAAGAATATTTCAGAACTTCTCAATCAAAAGTAAGGTTGAATTCTGTTTGTTGAATGCACAGATCAGAAAGAAGTTTCACAGAATGCTTCTGTGTAGTTTTTATTTGAACATATTCCTTTTTCCTCTATAGGCCCCTTAGAGCTCAGAATGTCCACTTGCGGTTTCTGAAGAAAGAGTTTTTTAGAACTCCTAAATAAAAAGTAAGTTTCTACTCTGATAGTTGAATGCACACATCAGAAAGAAGTTTCACAGAATGCTTCTGTGTTGTTTTTATTTGAAGATAGTCCTTTTCCACTACAGGCCCTTTAGTGCCCTGAATGTCCTCTTGCAGTTTCTATAGAAAGAGGGTTTCAGAACTCCTCCATCAAAAGTAAGGTTCAACTCTGTTATTTGAATGCACGTATGAGAAAGAAGTTTCACACAATGCTTCTGAGTAGTTTTTATTTGAAGATATTCCTTTTTCCACTATAGGCCCCTTAGTGCTCCGAATGTCCACTGGCGGTTTCTACAGAAAGAGTGTTTCAGAACTCCTCAATCAAAAGTATGTTTCTGATCTGTTAGTTGAATGCACAGATCGAAAGAAGTTTCACAGAATGCTTTTGTGTAGTTTTTATTTGATATTATTCCTTTTTCATATATAGGCCCATTAGAGCTGCGAATATCCACTTGGGGTTTCTACAGAAAGAGTGCTTCAGAACTCCTCAATCAAAAGTAAGGTTAAACTCTGTTAGTTGAATGCACAGATCAGAAGGAAGTTTCTCAGAATCTTTCTGTGTACGTTTTATTTGAAGATATTCCTTTTTCCACTATTGGCCCCTTAGCGCTCTGAATGTCCACTGGCGGTTTCTCCATAAAGTGTGTTTCAGAACTCCTTAATAAAAAGTAAGGATCAACACTGTTGCTTAAATGCACAGATCGGAAAGGAGTTTCACAGAATACTTCTGTGTAATTCTTATTTGAAGATATTCCATTTTCCACTCTAGGACCCTTAGCACTCTGAATGTGCACTTGAACTTTCTATAGAAAGAGTGTTTCAGAACTCCTCAATCAAAACTAATGTTTAACTCTGTTAGTGGAATGCACACATCAGAAACAAGTTCCACAGAATGCTTCAGTGCAGTTTTTACTTGAAGGTATTCCTTTTTCCAATATAGGCCCCTTAGCGCTCAGAATGTCTACCTGCATTTTCTACAGAAAGTCTTTCAGAACTCCTCAATCAAAAGTAAGGTTCAACTCTGTTAGTTGAATGCACAGATCAGAAAGAAGTTTCAGAGAATGCTTCTGTGTAGTTTTTATTTGAAGATATTCCTTTTTCCAGTGTAGGCCCCTTAGCGCTACGAATGTCCACTTGCGGTTTATACAGAAAGAGTGTTTCAGAACTCGTCAATCAAAAGTAAAGTTCAACTCTGTTAGTTCAGTGCAGAGATCAGAAAGAAGTTTCAAAAAATGCTTCTTTGTAGTTTTTGTTTGAAGATATTCCTTTTTCCATTATAGGCCCCTTAGAGCTCCGAATGTCCACTTGCAGTTTCTACAGAAACTGTGTTTCAGAACTCCTCAATCAAAAGGAAGGTTCAACTCTGTTATTTGATTTTTTTTTTTTTTTAGACGGAGTCTCGCTCTGTGGCCCAGGCTGGAGTGCAGTGGCGCAATCTCGGCTCACTGCAAGCTCCGCCTCCCGGGTTCAAGCAATTCTCCTGCCTCAGCCTCTCTGAGTAGCTGGGACTACACTTGCCCGCCACCACGCCCGGCTAATTTTTTTTATTTTTAGTAGAGACGGGGTTTCACCGTGGTCTCGATCTCCTGACCTTGTGATTCGCCTGCCTCAGCCTCCCAAAGTGCTGGGATTACAAGCGTGAGCAACCGTGCCCGGCCTACTCTGTTATTTGAATGCACAGATCAGAAAGAAGTATCACAGAATGCTTCTGTGTAGTTTTTACTTGAAGATATTACTTTTTCCACTATAGGCCCCTTAGCACTCTGAATGTCCACTGGCGGTTTCTACAGTAAGAGTGTTTCAGAACTCCTCAATCAAAAGTATGTTTCTGATCTGTTAGTTGAATGCACAGATCGAAAGAATTTTCACAGAATGCTTCTGTGTAGTTTTTATTTGAAGTTATTCCTTTTTCGTATATTGGCCAATTAGAGCTCTGAATATCCACTTGTGGTTTCTACTGAAAGAGTGTTTCAGAACTCCTCAATCAAAACTAAGGTTAAACTCTGTTAGTTGAATGCAGAGATCAGAAGGAAGTTTCTCAGAATGTTTCTGTTTACTTTTTATTTGAAGATATTCCTTTTTCCATTATAGGACCATTAGCGCTCTGAATGTCCACTTGCAGTTTCTACAGAAAGAGTTTTTTAGAACTCCTCAATCAAAAGTAAGGTTCACCTGTGTTATTTGAATGCACAGATCAGAAAGAAGTTTCATAGAATGCTTCTGTGTAGTTTTCATTTGAAGATATTTCTTTTTCCACTATAGGCCCCTTAGCGCTCCGAATGTCCACCTGCAGTTTCTACAGAGAATTTCAGAACTCCTCCATCAAAAGTAAGGTTCAACTCTGTGTGCTTAAATGCACAGATCAGAAAGAAGTTTCACAGAATGCTTCTGTGTAATTCTTATTTGAAGATAATCCATTTTCCGCTCTAGGATCCTTAGCGCTCCGAATGTCCACTTGCAGTTTCTGCAGAAAGAGTGTTTCAGAACTCCTCAATCAAAAGTAAGGTTCAACTCTGTTAGTTGAATGCACAGATAAGAAAGAAGTTTCACAGAATGCATCTGTGTAGTTTTTATTTGAAGATATTCCTTTTTCCACTATAGGCCCCTTACTGATCCGAATGTCCTCTTGCGGTTTCTTCAGAAAGAGTGTTTCCGAACTCCTCAATCAAAAGTAAGGTTTAACTCTGTTAGTTGAATGCATAGATAAGAAAGAAGTTTCATAGAATACTTCTGTGTAGTTTTTATTTGAAGGTATTCCTTTTTCCACTATAGGCCCCTTTGCTCTCTGAATGTCTACTTGCAGTTTCTACAGAAACAGTGTTATAGAACTACTCAATCAAAAGTAAGGTACAACTCTGTTAGTTGAATGAACAGATCAAAGAGAAATTAAACATAATGCTTCTGTGTAGTTTCTATTTGTAGATATTCCTTTTTCCACTGTGTCCCCCATAGTGCTCAGAATGTCTACTTGCAGTTTCTACAGAAAGAGTGTTTCAGAACTCCTCAATCAAAAGTAAGGTTCAACTCTGTTACTTGAATGCACACATCAGAAAGCAGTTTCACAGAATATTTCTGTGTAGTGTTTCTTTGAATATATTCCTTTTTCCACTGTACGCCCCTTAGCACTCCGAATGTCCACTTGCGGTTTCTACAGAAAGAGTGTGTCAGAACTCCTCAATCAAAAGTAAGGTTCAACTCTGTTAGTTGAATGTACACATCAGAAAGAAGTTTCACAGAACACTTCCGTGTATTTTTCATTTGAAGATATTACTTTTTCCACTATAGGCCACTTACCACTCCAAATTTACACTTGCGGTTTCTACAGACAGAATGCTTCAGAACTCCTCAATCAAAAGTAAGGTTCAACTCTGTTAGTTGAATGCACAGATCAGAAAGAAGTTTCAAAGAATGCTTCTGTTTAGTTTTTAGTTGATGACATTCCTTTTTTCTCTATAGGCCCCTTACTGCTCCGAATGTCATCTTGCGGTTTCTACAGAAAGAGTGTTTCAGAACTCCTCAATCAAAAGTAAAGTTGAACTCTGTTAGTTGAATGCATAGATAAGAAAGAAGTTTCACAGAATGCTTCTGTGTACTTTTTATTTGAAGATATTCCTTTTTCCACTATAGGCCCCTTAGCTCTCCGAATAGCTACTTCCAATTTCTACAGAAACAGTGTTTCAGAACTCCTCAATCAAAAGTCAGTTTGAACTCTGTTAGTTGAATGCACAGATCAGAAAGAAGTTTCAGAGAATGCTTCTGTGTAGTTCTTATTTTAAGAAATTCCTTTTTCCAGTGTAGGCCCCTTAGCGCTCAGAATGTCCACTTGCGGTTTATACAGAAAGAGTGTTTCAGAACTCCTCAATCAAAAGTAAAGTTGAACTCTATTAGTTGAGTGCAGAGATTAGAAAGAAGTTTCACAAAATGCTTCTGTGTAGTTTTTATTTGAAGATATTCCTTTTCCCACAACAGGCCCTTAAGTGCCGAGAATGTCCATTTCTGGTTTCTACAGAAAGAGTGTTTCAGAACTCCTCAATCAAATGAAGGTTCAACTCTGTTAGTTGAATGCACAGATCAGAAAGTAGTTTCACAGAATGCTTCTCAGTAGTTTTTATTTGAAGATATTCCTTTTTCCACTATAGGCCCATTAGCACCCCGAATGTCCCGTTGCACTTTCTACAGAAAGAGTGCATCAGAACACCTCAATCAAAAGTAAGTTTCACCTCTGTAAGTTGAAAGCACAGATCAGAAAGACGTTTCACAGAATGCTTCTGTGTACTTTTTATTTGATGACATTCCTTTTTCCACTGTAGGCCCCTTTGAGCTCCAAATATCCATTTGAAGTTTCTACAGAAAGGGTGTTTCAGAACTCCTCAATCAAAAGTAAGGTTCAACTATGTTAGTTGAATACACAGAACGGAAATTAGTTTCGCAGAATTCCTCTGTGTGTCTTTTATTTGAAGATATTCCTTTTACCAACATAGGCCCCTAGCGCTCTGAATGTCCATTTGCAGTTTCTACAGAAAGAGTGTTACAGAACTCTTCAATCAAAAGTAAGGTTCAACACTGTAAGTTGAATGCACAGATCTGAAAGCAGTTTCACAGAAAGCTTCTGTGTAGTTTTAATTTGAAGTTATTCCTTTTTCCACTATAGGCCCCTTAGCGCTCCGAATGCCCATTTGCAGTTTTTACAGAAAGACTGTTTCAGAACTCCACAATCAAAAGTAAGGTTCTACTCTGTTAGTTGAATGCACAGATCTGAAACTAGTTTCACAGAATGCTTCTGTGTAGTTTTTATTTGAAGATATTCCTTTTTCCACTATACGAACCTTAGCGCAATGAATGTCCCCTTGCGGTTTCTACACAAAAAGTGTTTCAGAACTCCTCAATCAAATGTAAGGTTCAACTCTGTTTGTTGAATACACAGATCAGAAAGAAGTTTCACAAAATGCTTCTGTTTAGTTTACATTTGAAGATATTACTTTTTCCACTATAGTCCCATTAGCGCTCCGAATGTCCACTTGCGGTTTTACAGAAAGAGTGTTTCAGAACTCTTCAATCAAAAGTAAGGTTCAACTGTGTGAGTTGAATGCACAGATCAAAAAGTAGGTTCACAGAATCCTTCAGTGTAGTTTTTATTTGAAGGTATTCCTTTTTCCACTATAGGCTCCTTAGCTCTCCGAATGTCTATTTGCAGTTTCTCCAGAAAGAGTGTTTCAGAACTCCTCAATCAAAAGTAAGGTTCAAATCACTTATTTGAATGCACAGATGAGAAAGAATTTTCAGAGAATACTACTGTGTAGTTTATATTTGAAGATATTCCTTTCTCCAGTGTAGACACCTTAGCGCTACGAAGGTCCAGTTGCGGTTTATACTGAAAGAGTTTTTCAGAACTCCTCAACCAAAAGTAAGGTTCAACTCTGATAGTTGAGTGCAGAGATCAGAAAGAAGTTTCACAAAATGCTTCTTTGTAGTTTTTGTTTGAAGATATTCCTTTTTCCATTATTGGCCTCTTAGCCCTCGGAATGTCCACTTGCAGTTTCTACAGAAAGAGTGTTTCAGAACTCCTCAATCAAAAGTAAGGTTCAACTCTGTTAGTTGAATGCACAGATAAGAAAGAAGTTTCACAGAATGCTTCTTTGTAGTTTTTGTTTGAAGATATTCCTTTTTCCATTATTGGCCTCTTAGCCCTCGGAATGTCCACTTGCGGTTTATACTGAAAGAGTATTTCTGATCTCCTCAATCAAAAGTAAGGTTCAACTCTGTTAGCTGAATGCAGAGATCAGAATGTAGTTTCACAGAATGCTTCTGTGTACTTTTTATTTGAAGATATTCCTTTTTCCACTGTAGGCCCGTTTGCGCTCCGATTGTCCAATTGTGATTTCTACAGAAAGAGTGTTTCAGAACTCCTAAGTCAAAACTAAGTTTCAACTCCGTTAGTTGAGTGCAGAGATCAGAAAGAAGTTTCACAGAATGCTTCTGTGTAGTTTTTATTTGAAGATATTCCTTTTTCCACTAGAGGCCCTGTAGCGCTCTGAATGTCTACCTGTGGTTTCTACAGAAAGAGTGTTTCAGAACTCCTCAATCGAAAGTAAGGTTCAACTCTGTTAGGTGAATGCACAGATCAGAAAGAAGTTTTGCAAAATGCTTCTGTGTAGTTTTTATTTGAAGGGATTCCTTTTCCCACTATTGACCACTTAGCGCTCCGAATGTCCACTTGCATTTTCTACAGAAAGAGGGTTACAAAACTCCTCAATCAAAAGTAATGTCTAACTCTGTTAGTTGAATGCATAGATCGGAAAGAAGTTTCACACAATGCTTCTGTGTAGGTTATATTTGAAGATATTCCTTTTTCCTAAACAAGCTGCGTAGTGCTCCAAATGTGCTCTTCCAGTTTCTTCAGAAAGAGTGTTTAAAAACTACACAACCAAAAGTAAAGCTCAAACATGTTAGTTGAGTGCGCAGATCAGAAAGAATTTTCACAGAATGCTTCTGTGTAGTTTTCATTTGATGATATTCTTTTTTCCACGATAGGCCTCTTAGCGCTCCAAATGTCCACTTGCAGTTTCTACGGAAAGAGTGTTTCAAAACTCCTCTATCAAAAGTAAGGTCCAACTCAGTTAGTTGAATGCGCAGATTAGAAAGAGGTTTCACAGAATGCTTCAGTGTAATTTTCATTTGAAGATATTCCTTCTTCCAAGATAGGCCTCTTAGCGCTACAAATGTCCACTTGCAGTTTGTACAGAAAGAGGGTTTCAAAACTCCTCAATCAAAGTAAGTTTCAACTCTGTTGGTTGAATTCACAGATCAGAAAGTAGTTTCACAGAATGTTTCTGTGCAGTTTTTATTTGAAGATATTCCTTCTTTCACAATCTGCCGCGTATCGCTCCAACTGTCCACTTCCAGTTTCTACAGAAAGAGTTTTTCGAAACTCCTCAATTGAAGTTAAGGTTAAACTCTGTTAGTTGAATGCACAGATCAGAAAGAAGTTTCACAGAATGGTTCTGTGTAGTTTTTATTGAAGATATTCCTTTTTCCATGATAGGACCTGTAGCGCACCAAATGTCCACTTGCAGTTTCTATAGAAAGTGTGTTTCAGAACTGCTCAATCAAAAGTAAGGTTCAACACTGTTAGTTGAATGCACAGATCAGAAGGAAGTTTCACAGATTGCTTCTGTGTAATTTTTATTTGAAGATTTTTTTTTGCACTATGCGACTCTTAACGCTCCGAATGTCCACTTCCAGTTTCTACAGAAGGAGTGTTTCAAAACTCCTCAATCAAAAGTGAGGTTCAACTCCGTTAGTTGAATGCACAGATCCAGACGAAGTTTCACAGAATGCTTCTGTGTAGTTTTTATATGAAGACAATCCTTTTTCCAATATTTGCATCAAAGCACTGCAAATGTCCACTAGCAGTTTATACAGAAAGAGTGTTTCAAAACTCCTCAATCAAAAGGAAGGTTGAACTCTGTTAGTTGAATGCACTGATCAGAAAGAAGTTTCACAGAATGCATCTGTGTAGTTTTTATTTGAAGATATTCCCTTTTCGACGATATGCCTCAAAGCACTCCAAATATCCACTTGCAGATTCTACAAATAGAGTGTTTCAAAACTGCTCAATCAAAAGTAATGTTGAACTCTGTTAGTTGAATGCACAGATCAGAAAGAAGTTTCACAGAATTATTCTGTGTAGTTTTTATTTGAAGTTATTTCTTTTTCTACGATAGGCCTCAAAGAGCACCAAATGTCCACTTGCAGTTTATACAGAAATATTGGTTCAAAACCCCTCAATAAAAAGTAAGGTTCAACTGTGTTAGGTGAATGCACAGATCAGAAAGAAGTTTCACAGAATGTTTTCTTGTCATTTTTAGGGGAAGATTTTTCTTTTTTCACCACAGTCCTCAATGTTTGCCACATGTCCACTTGCAGAATCTGGAAATAGAGTGTTTCAAAACTGCTATATGAAAAGTAACGTTCAAATCTGTTAGTTGAATGCACAGTTTAGAAATTAGTTTCAGACAATGCTTCTGTGTAGTTATTATTTGAAGATATTCCTTTTTCCACGATAGGCCACAAAGCACTCCAAATGTCCTCTTTCAGTTTATACAGAAAGAGTGTTTCAAAACTCCTCAACCAAAAGTAAGGTTCAACTCTGTTAGTTGAATGCACAGATAAGAAAGAAGTTTCACAGAATGCTTTTGTGTAGTTTTTATTTGAAGATATTCCTTTTTCCACGATGGGCATCTTAGCTCTCTGAATGTCCACTTGCAGTTTATACAGAAAGGGTCGTTCAAAACTCCTCAATCAAAAGTAAGTTTCAACTCCGTTAGTTGAATGCACAGAGCAGAAAGAAGTTTCACAGATTGTTTCTGTGTAGTTTTTATTTGATGATATTCCTTTTTCCATGAAACTCCTCGTTGCACTCCAAATGTCCACTTGCAGTTTATTCAGAAAGAGTTCTTCAATACTGCTCTATCAAAAGTAAGGTTGAACTCTGTTAGTTGAATGCAAAGATCAGCAAGAAGTTTCCCAGAATGGTTCTGTGTTGTTTTTATTTGAAGGTATTCCTTTTTCTACAAAAGGCCGCATAGCGCTCGAAATGTCCACTTGCAGTTTTTACAGAAAGAGTGTTTCAGAACTCTTCAATCAAAAGTAAGGTTCAACTCTGTTAGCTGAATTCACAGATCAGAAAGAAATTTCACTGAATGCTTCTGTGTAGGTTTTATTTGAAGGTATTCCTTTTTCCATGATAGGTCTCACAGCGCGCCAAATGTCTACTTGCAGGTTATACAGAAAGACTGTTTCAAAACTCCTCAAACAAAATACAGGTTCAACTCTGTTAGTTGAATGCACAGATCAGAAAGAAGTTTCTCAGAGTGCTTCTGTGTAGTTTTTACATGAAGACATTCCTTTTTCCACGATAGGCCACATAGCGCTCCAAATGTCCACTTGCAGTTTATACAGAAAGGGTGTTTCAAAACCGCTCCATCAAAAGTAATTTCAACTCTGTTAGTTGAATGCACAGATGAGAAAGAAGTTTCACAGAATGCTTCTGGGTAGTTTTTATTTGAAGATATTACTTTTTCCAAGATAGGCCGTGTAGCGCTCCAAACGTCCACTTGCAGTTTATACAGAAAGAGTGTTTCAAAACTGCTCCATCAAAAGTAAGGTTCAACTCTGTTAGTTGAATGCACAGATCAGAAAGAAGTTTCACAGACTGCTTCTGTGTAGTTTTTATTGAAGGTGTTCCTTTTTCCAAGATAGGAAGCGTAGAGCTCCAAATGTCCATGTGCAGTTTATACAGAAAGAGTGTTTGAAAACTGCTCCATCAAGGGTAGGGTTCAACTCTGTTAGTTGAATGCACAGATCAGATAGAAGTTTCACAGAATGCTTCTGTGTAGTTTTTATTTCAAAATATTCCTTTTTCGAAGATAGGCCACATAGCGCTCCAAATGCCCACTGACTGTTTATACAGAAAGAGTGTTTCAACACTCTTCAATCCAAAGTAAGGTTCAACTATGTTAGTTGAATGCACAGATCAGATAGAAATTTCATAGAATGCTTCTGTGTAGTTTTTATTTGAAGATATTCCTTTTTCCACGACAGGCCGCATAGCGCTCCAAATGTCCAATTGCAGTTTATACAGAAAGAGTGTTTCAAAACTCCTCAATCAAAAATAAGGTTCAACACTGTTAGTTCAATGCTCTGATCAGAAAGAAGTTTCACAGAATGCTTCTGTGTAGTTTTTATTTGAAGATATTCCTTTATCCAAGATAGGCCTCTTAGCACTCAAAATGTCCACTTGCATTTTATGCAGAAAGAGAGGTTGAAAACTGGTGCATCAAAAGTAAGGTTCAACACTGAGAGTTGAATGCACAGATCAGAAAGAAGTTTCACAGGATGCTTCTGTGTAGTTTTTATTTGAAGATATTCCTTTTTCCACTTTAGGCCTCACAGCGCTCCAAATGCCCACTTATAGTTTATACAGAAAGAGTGTTTCAAAACTCTTCAATCAAAGTAAGGTTCAACTATGTTAGTTGAATGCACAGATCAGAAAGAAGTTTCACAGAATGCTTCTGTGAAGTTTTTATTTAAAGATAATGCTTTTTCGACTATAGGCCGCATTGCACTCCAAATGTCCTCTTGCAGTTTATACAGAAAGAGTGTTTCAACACTCCTCAATCAAAAGTAAGGTTCAGCACTGTTAGTTGAATGCACAGATCAAAAAGAAGTTTCACAGAATTCTTCTGTGTAGTTTTAATTTGAGGATATTCCTTTTTCTGCGATAGGCCTCTTAGCACTCCAAATGTCCCCTTGCAGTTTATACAGAAAGAGTGTATCAAAACTCTTCAATCAAAAGTTAGTTTCATCTCCGTTAGTTGAATGCACAGATCAGAAAGAAGTTTCACAGAATGCTTCTGTGTAGTTTTTATTTGAAGATATTCCTTTTTCGACGATAGGCCTCGTATGGCTCCAAATGTCCACTTGCAGTTTATACAGAAATAGTGTTTCAAAACAGCTCCAACGAAAGTATGGTGCAACTGTGTTAGTTGAATGTACAGATCACACAGAAGTTTCACGGAATGCTTCTGTGTGGTTTTTATTTGAAGATATACCTTTTTCGACGATAAGCTGCGAAGCGCTCCAAATTTCCACTTGCAACTTATACAGAAAGAGTTTTTCCAAATTGCTCCATCAAAAGCAAGGTTCAACTCTGTTAGTTGAATGCACAGATCAGAGAGAAGTTTCAGAGAATGCTTCCGTGTAGTTTTTATTTGAAGATATTCCTTTTTGTTCGATAGGCCACTTTGCGCTCCAAATGAGCACTTGCAGTTAATACAGAAAGAGTGTTTCAAAACTCCTCACTCAAAAGTAAGTTTCAACTCTGTTAGTTGAATGCACAGATCAGATCGAAGTTTTACAGAATGCTTCTGTGTAGTTTTTATTTGAAGATATTCCTTTTTCCAATATAGGGCTCTTAGCGCTCCAAATGTCCACTTGCAGCTTCTACAGAAAGATTGTTTCAAAACTCCTCAATCAAAAGTAAGGTTCAACTCTGTTAGTTGAATGCACAGTTCATAAAGAAGCTTCACAGAATGCTTCTGTGTTGTTTTCATTTGAAGATATTCCTTTTTTGACGATAGGCCGTGTAGCACTCCAAATGACCGCTTCCAGTTTATACAGAAGGAGTGTTTCAAAACTGCTCCATTAAAAGTAAGGTTCAACTCTATTAGTTGAATGCACGCATTGGAAAGAAGTTTCACAGAACACTTCTGTTAGTTTTTATTTGAAGAAAATCCTTTTTCCACTATAGGCCACTTAGCGCTCCAAATATCAAATTGCAGTTCATACAGAAAGAGTGTTTCAAAACTGCTCCCTCAAAAGTAAGGTTCAACTCTGTTAGTTGAATGAACAGATCAGAAAGAAATTTCACAGAATGCCTCTGTGTAGTTTTTATTTGAAGAAATTCCTTCTTCCACTATAGGCCGTGTTGCGCTCAAAATGTCCACTTGCAGTTTATACAGAAAGAGTGTTTCAAAACTCCTCAATCAAAGGTAAGGTTTAACTCTGTTAGAAGAATGCACAGATCAGAAAGAAGTTTCACAGAATGCTTCTCTCTAGTTTTTAGTTGAAGATATTACTTTTTCCACGATTGGCCGCATATCATTCCAAATGTCCACCTGCAGTTTATACAGAAAGAGTGCTGGACACTCCCAAATCAAAAGTAAGGTTCAACTCTGTTAGTTGAATTCACATATCAGAAAGCAGTTTCCCAGAATGCTTCTCTGTAGTTTTTATTTCAGGATATTCCTTTTTCCATGATAGGCCCCTTAGCGCTCCAAATGTCCAATTACAGTTTCTACAGAAAGAGTGTTTCAAAACTCCTGAATCAAAAGTAATTTTCAACTCTGTTATTTTAATTCATTGATCTGATAGTAGTTTCGCAGAATGCTTCTGTGTAGTTTTTATGTAATGATATTCCTTTTTCCATGATAGGCTGCATTACGCTCCAAATATACACTTGCAGTTTCTACAGAAAGAGGGTTTTAAAACTCCAAAATCAAAAGTAAGGTTCAACTCTGTTAGTTGAATGCATAGATAGGAAAGAAATTTCACAGAATGCTACTGTGTAGTTTTTATTTGAAGATATTCCGTTTTCCACGATTGGCCTCTTAGTGCTCCAAATGTCCACTTGCAGTTTCTACAGAAAGACTGTTTCAAAACTCCTCAAACAAAAGTAAGGTTCAACTCTGTTAGTTGAATACCCAGATCAGAAAGAAGTTTCACAGTTTGCTTCTGTGTAGTTTTTATGTGAAGATATTCCTTTTTCCACGATAGGCCGCATAGCGCTCCTAATGACCACTTGCAGTTTCTACAGAAAGAGTGTTTCAAAACTACTCCCTCAAAAGTAAGCTTCAACTCTGTTAGTTGAATGCACAGATCAGAAGGAATTTTCACAGAATGCTTCTGTGTAGTTTTTATTTGAAGATATTCCTTTTTCGACGATAGGCTGCTTAACGCTCCAACTGTCCATTTGCAGTTTATACAGAAAGAGTGTCTCAAAATTGCTCCATGAAAAGTTAGATTAAACTCTGTTAGTTGAATGCACAGATCAGAAACAAGTTTCGCAGAATGTTTCTGTGTACTTTTTATTTAAAGATATTCCTTTTACCACGATAGGCCGCGCAGCGCTACAAATGTCAACTTGCAGTTTATGCAGAAAATGTGTTTCGAAACTTGTCCATCAAACTAAAGTTCAACTCTGTTAGTTGAATGCACTGGTGAGAAAGAAGTTTCACACAATGCTTCTGTGTAGTATTTATTTGAAGATTTTCCTTTTTCCACGATAGGTCACATAGCCCTCCAAATGTCCACTTGCAGTTTATACAGAAAGAGTGTTTCAAAACTGCTCCAGAAAAAGTAATGTTAAAATCTGTTACTTGCATGCACAGATAAGAAAGAAGTTTAACAGAATGCTTCTGTGTAGTTTTTATTTGAAGACATTCCTTTTTAGACGATTGGCCATGTAGCGATCCAAATGTCCACTTGCAGTTTATAGAGAAAGAATGTTTCAAAACTACTCCATCAAAATTAAGGTTCAACTCTGTTAGTTGAATTCACAGATTCGGAAGAAGTTGCACAGAGTGCCTCTGTGTAGTTTTTATTTGAAGATATTTCTTTTTCAACGATAGGCCGCATAGCGCTCCAAATGTCCACTTGCACTTTATACAGAAAGAGTGTTTCAAAACTCCTCAATCCAAAGTAAGGTTCGACTCTTTAGAAGAATGCACAGAGCAGAAAGAAGTTTCACAGAATGCGTCTTAGTTTTTATTTGAAGATATTCCTTTTTCGACAATAGGCAGCGTAGCGCTTGAAATGCCGACTTGCAGTTTACACAGAAAGAGTGTTTCAAAACTGATCCATCAAAAGTAAGGTTCAGCTCTGTTAGTTGAATGCACAGATCAGAAAGAAGTTTCACATAATGCTTCTGAGTAGTCTCTATCCAAAGACATTCGTTTTCGAACAATAGACCGTGTAGTTCTCCAAATGTCCCCTTATAATTTATACAGAAAGAGTGTTTCAAAACTCCTCAATGAAAAGTTAGGTCCAACTCTGTTAGCTGAATGCACAGATCAGAAGGAAGTTTCACAGAATGCTTCTGTGTAATTTTTATTTGAAGATATTCCTTTTTCCACGATAGGCCTCTTAGCGCTCCAAAGGAGCACTTGAAATTTCTACAGAAAGATTGTTTGAAAACTCCTCTATCAAAAGGAAGGTTAAACTCTGTTAGTTGAATGCACAGATCAAAAAGAAGTTTCACAGAATGCTTCTGTGTAGTTTTTATTTGAAAAAACTCCTTTTGCCACGATAGGCCGATTAGTGCTCCAAATGTCCAATTGCAGTTTATACTGAAAAAGTGTTTCAAAACTGCTCCCTCAAAAGTAAGGTTCAACTCTGTTAGTTGAATGCACAGATCAGAAATAAGTTTCACAGAATGCTTCTCTGCAGTTTCTATTTGAGGAAATTCCTTCTTCCAAGATAGGCTGCGTAGCGCTCCAAATGTCCACTTGCCGTTTACACAGAAAGAGTGTTTGAAAACTCCTCAATCAAAAGTAGGTTTCAACTCTGTTAGTTGAATGTGCAGATCAGAATGTAGTTTCCCAGAATGCTTCTCTGTAGTTTTTATTTGAGGATATTCCTTTTTCCACGATAGGCCCCTTAGCACTCCAAATGTCCACTTACACTTTCTACAGAAAGAGTGTTTCAAAACTCCTGTATCAAAAGTAATGTTCAACTCTGTTATTTGAACGCACAGATCTGATAGAAGTTTCACAGAAGGATTCTGTGTAGTTTTACATTGAAGATATTACTTTTTCCACGATAGGCCTCTGAGCGCTCCAAATGTCCACTTGCAGTTTATACAGAAAGGGTGTCTCAAATCTCTTCAATCAAAAGTAAGTTTCATCTCCGTTAGCTGAATGCACAGATCAAAAAGAAGTTTCACAGAATGCTTCTGTGTAGTTTTTATTTAAAGATATTCCTTTTTCCCTGATAGACCTCTTAGCGCTCCAAATGTCCACTTGCAGTTTACACAGAAAGAGTGCTTCAAAACTCTTCAATCAAAAGTAAGTTTCATGTCCATTAGTTGAATGCACAGATCAGAAAGAAGTTTCACAGAATGCTTCTGTGTAGTTTTTATTTGAAGATATTACTTTTTCCACGATTGGCTGCATAGAGCTCCAAATGTCCAATTTCGGTTTATACAGAAAGAGTGTTTCAAAACTCCTCATTGAAAGGTAAGTTTCAACTCTCTTAGTTGAATGGATCTATCTGAAAGAAGTTTCACAGAATGCTTCTGTGTAGTTGTTATTTGAAGATATTCCTTTTTCGACGATAGGCTGCGTAGCGCTCCAAATGTGCACTTGCAGTTTATTCAGAAAGAGTGTTTCAAAACTCCTCAATCAAAAGTAAGGTTCATCTCTGTTAGTTGAATGCACAGATCAGAAAGAAGTTTCACAGAATGTTTCTGTGTAGTTTTTATTTGAAGATATTCCTTTTTCGACGATAGGCCTCATAGGGCTCCAAATGTCCACATGCAGTTTATACAGAAATAGTGTTTCAAAACTGCTCCATTGAAAGTAAGGTGCAACTGTGTTAGTTGAATGCACAGATCACACAGAAGTTTCACGGAATGCTTCTGTGTTGTTTTTATTTCAAGATATAACTTTTTTGACGATAGGCCGCGTAGCGCTCCAAATTTCCACTTGCAATTTATACAGAAAGAGTGTTTCCAAATTGCTCCTTCAAAAGCAAGGTTCAACTCTGTTAGTTGAATGCACGGATCAGAGAGAAGTTTCACAGAATGCTTCCATGTAGTCTTTATTTGAAGATATTACTCTTTCCTCGATAAGCCACGCTGCCATCAAATGACCACTTGCAGTTAATACAGAAAGAGTGTTTCAAAACTCCTCACTCAAAAGTAAGTTTCAACTCTGTTAGTTGAATGCACAGATCAGATCGAAGTTTTACAGAATGCTTCTGTGTAGTTTTTATTTGAAGATATTCCTTTTTCCAATATAGGGATCTTAGTGCTCCTAATGTCCACTTGCAGTTTCTACAGAAAGATTGCTTCAAAACTCCTCAATCACAAGTAAGGTTCAATTCTGTTAGTTGAATGCACAGATCATAAAGAAGTTTCACAGAATGCTTCTGTGTAGTTTTTATTTGAAGATATTCCTTTTTCGACAATAGGCCGTGTAGCGCTCCAAATGTCCACATCCAGTTTATACAGAAAGAGTGTTTCAAAACTGCTCCATTAAAAGTAAGGTTCAACTCTGTTTGTTGAATGAACACATTGGAAAGAAGCTTCACAGAATGCTTCTGTTTAGTTTTTATTTGAAGAAATTCCTTTTTCCACAATAGGCCACTTAGCGCTCCAAATGTCCAATTGCAGTTTACATAGAAAGAGTGTTTCAAAATTGCTCCCTCAAAAGTAAGGTTCAACCCTGTTAGTTGAATGAACAGATCAGAAAGAGGTTTCACAGCATGCTTCTGTGTAGTTTTTATTTGATGATCTTCCTACTTCAACTATAGGCCGCGTTGCGCTCCAAATGTCCACTTGCAGTTTATACAGAAAGAGTGTTTCAAAACTCCTCAATCAAAAGTAAGGTTTAACTCTGTTAGTAGAATGCACAGATCAGAAAGAAGTCTCACAGAATGCTTCTGTGTAGTTTTTAGTTGAAGATATTACTTTTTCCACGATTGGCCGCATAGCTCTCCAAATGTCCCCTTGCAGTTTATACAGAAAGAGTGTTTGAAAACTCCCCAATCAAAAGTAAGGTTCATCTCTGTTAGTTGAATTCACTGATCAGAAAGTAGTTTCCCAGAATGATTCTCTGTAGTTTTTATTTCAGGATATTCCTTTTTTTACGATAGGCCGTGTAGCACTCCATATGTCCCCTTGCGGTTTATACAGAAAGAGTGTTTCAAAACTGCTTCATGGAAAGTAAGGTTCACCTCTGTTAGTTGAATGCCCAGATCGGAAAGAAGTTTCTCTGAATGCTTCTGTGTATTTTTTATTTGAAGAAACTCCTTTTGCCACGGGAGGCCACATAGCGCTCCTAATTTCCACTTGCAGTTTACACAGAAAGAGTATATCAAAATTCTTTAATCAAAACTAAATTTCAACTCTGTTAGATGCTTGAACAAATCAGAAAGAAGTTTCACAGAATGCTTCCATGTTGTTTTTATTTGACGACATTATATTTCCAAGAATGACCACTTAGCGCTCCAAATGTCCACTTGCAGCTTCTACCAAAAGTGTGTTTCAAAACTCCTCAATCAAAAGTAAGGTTCAACTCTGTTAGTTGAATGCACAGATGAGAAAGAAGTTTAACAGAATGCTTCTGTGCAGTTTCTATTTGAAGATATTCCTTTTCCACAATAGGCCTCTTAGCGCTCAAAATGGCCACTTGCAGTTTCTACAGAAAGAGAGTTTCTAAACTCCTCAATCAAAACTAAGCTTCAACTCTGTTAGTTGAATGCACAGAACAGAAAGAAGTTTCACAGAATGCTTCTGTGTAGTTTTTATTTGAAGGTATTCCTTTTTCCACTATAGGACCCATTGCGCTCAGAATGTCCACTTGCAGTTTCAAACAGAAAGAGTGTTTCAGAACTGCGCAATCAAAAGTAAGCTTCAACTCTCTTACTTGAATGCACAGAACAGAAAGAAGTTTTACAGAATGCTTCTGTGTAGTTTTTATTTGGAGATATTACTTTTTCCACTATAGGCTCCTTAGCGATCGGAATGTCAACTTGCAGTTCCTACAGAAAGAGTGTTTCAGAACTGCTCAATCAAAAGAAAGCTTCAACTCTGTTAGGTGAATGGACAGAAGAGTAAGAAGTTTCACAGAATGCTTCTGTGTAGTTTTTATTTGAAGATATTCCTTTTTCCACTATAGGCCACTTAGCGCTCCAAATCTCCAAGTGCAGTTTCTACAGAAAGAGTGTTTCAGAACTGCTCAATCTAAAGTAAACCTCAACTCGGTTAGTTGAATGGACAGAACAGAAAGAAGTTTCACAGAATGCTTCTGTGTAGTATTTATTTGGAGATATTGCTTTTTCCACTATAGACCCCTTAGCCCTTCGAATGTACACTTGCAGTTTCTACAGAAAGCATGTTTCAGAACTGCTCAATCAAAAGTAATCTTCAACACTGTTAGTTGAAGGCACAGAACAGAAGGAAGTTTCATACAATGCTTCTGTGTAGTTTTTATTTGAAGATATCGCTTTTTCCACTATAGGCCACTTAGCGCCCGGAATGTCCACTTGAAGTTTCTACAGAAAGAGTATTTCCGGACTGTTCAATCAAAAGTAAGCTTCAACTCTGTTAGTTGAATGGACAGAACAGAAAGAAGTTTCACAGAATGCTTCTGTGTAGTTTTTATTGAAGATATCCCTTTTTACACTTTAGGCCCTTTAGTGCTCGAGATGTCAAGTTGCAGTTTCTACAGAAAGAGTGTTTCAGAACTGCTCAATCAGAAGTAAGCTTCAACTCTGTTAGTTTAGTGCACAGAACAGAAGGAAGTTTCACAGAATGCTTCTGTGTAGTTTTTATTTGGAGTTATTACTTTTTCCACTATAGGCCCCTTAGCGCTGCGAATGTCCACTTGCAGTTTCTTCAGAAAGGGTGTTTCAGAAATGCTCAATCAAAAGTAAGCTTCAACTCTGTTAGTTCAATGCACAGAACAGAAAGAAGTTTCACAGAATGCTTCTGTGTAGTTTTTATTTGAAGTTATCCCTTTTTCCACTAAAGGCCCTTTAGCCCACGGAATGTCAACTTCCAGTTTCTACAGAAAAAGTGTTTCAGAACTGCTCAATCAAAAGTAAGCTTCAACTCTGTTAGTTGAAAGGACAGAACAGAAAGTAGTTTCACTGAATGCTTCTGTGTAGTTTTTATTTGAAGATATTCCTTTTTCCACTATACGACCCTTAGCGCTCCAAATGTCCACTTGCAGTTTCTACAGAAAGAGTGTTTCAGAACTGCCCAATCAAAAGTAAGCTTCAACTCTGTTAGTTGAATGCACAGAACAGAAAGAAGTTTCACAGAATGCTTCTGTGTAGTTTTTTTGAAATTTCTTTTTCCACTTAGGCCCTTAGCATCCGAATGTCCACTTGCAGTTTCTACAGAAGGGGTTTCAGAACCTCTCAAAAAAGTAAGCTTCACTCTGTTAGTTGAATGCACAGAAGAGAAAGAAGTTTCACAGAATGCGTCTGTGTAGTTCTTATATGAAAATATCCCTTTTTCCACTACAGGCCCTTTAGCGCTCGGAATGTCAACTTGCAGTTTCTACCAAAAGAGTGTTTCAGAACTGCTCAATCAAAAGTAAGCTTCAACTCTGTTAGTTGAATGCACAGAACAGAAAGAAGTTTCACAGAATGCTTCTGTGTAGTTTTTATTTGGAGATATTTGTTTTTCCACTATAGGCCCCTTTGCGCTCCAAATGTCCACTTGCAGCTTCTACAGAAAGGGTGTTTCAGAACTGCTCAATCAAAAGTAAGCTTCAACTCTGTTAGTTAAATGGACAGAACAATAAGAAGTATCACAAAATTCTTCTCTGTAGTTTTTATTTGACGATAGTCCTTTTTAAATTATAGGCCCCTTAGTGCTCCGATTGTCCACTTGCAGTTTCTACAGAAAGAATGTTTCAGAACGGCTCAATCAAAAGTCAGCCTCAACTCGGTTAGTTGAATGGAAAGAACAGAAAGAAGTTTCACAGAATGCTTCTGTGTAGTTTCTATTTGAAGATATTTCTTTTTCCACTATAGGATCCTTAGCGCTCGGAATGTCAATTTGCAGTATCTACAGAAAGAGTGTTTCAGAAATGCTCAATCAAAAGTCAGCTTCAACTATGATAGTTGAATGCACAGAATATAAAGAAGTTTTACAGAATGCTTCTGTATAGTTTTTATTTGAAGATATTCATTTTTCCAATATAGGCCCCTTAGCTTTCATAATGTCCACTTCCAGTTTCTACAGAAAGAGTGTTTCAGAACTGCTCAATCAAAAGTAAGATTCAACCCTGTTAGTTCAATGCACAGAACAGAAAGTAGTTTCACAGAATGCTTTTGTGTAGTTTTTGCTTGGAGATAATTCTTTTTCCACCTAGGCCCCTTAGCGCTCGGAATGTCCGCCTGCACTTTCTACAGAAAGGGTGTTTCAGAACTGCTCAATCAAAAGTAAGCTTCAAGTTTGTTAGTTGATTGGACAGTACAGTAACAAGTTTCACAGAATGCTTCTTTGTAGTTTTTATTTGAATATATCCCTTTTTCCACTATAGGCCCCTTAGCGCTCTGAATGTACAACTGCAGTTTCTACAGAAAGGGTGTTTCAGAACTGTTCAATAAAAGTAAGCTTCAACTCCGTTAGTTGAATGCACAGAACACAAAGAAGTATCACAGAATCTTTCTGTGTTGTTTTTTTTTGGAGATATTACTTTTTCCACTATAGGCTCCTTAGCACTCGGAATGTCAACTTGCAGTTTCTACAGAAAGAGTGTTTCAGAACTGCTCAATCAAAAGTCAGCTTCAACTCCGTTAGTTGAATACACAGAACAGAAGGAAGTTTCACAGAATGCTTCTCTGTAGTTTTTATTTGAAGACATCCCTCTTTCCACTATACACCCTTTAGCGCTCGGAATGTCAACTTGCAGTTTCTACAGAAAGAGTGTTTCAGAACTGCTCAATCAAAAGTAAGCTTAAACTCTGTTAGTTGAATGCACAGAAAAGAAAGAAGTTTCACAGATTGCTTCTGTGTAGTTTTTATTTGAATATATTCCTTTTTCCACTATAGGCTCTTTAGCGCTCGGAATGTCAACTTGCAGTTTCTACAGAAAGAGTGTTTCAGAACTGCTCAATCAAAAGTAAGCTTCAACCCTGTTAGTTGAATGCACAGAACAGAAAGAAGTTTCACAGAATGCTTCTGTGTAGTTTTTATTTGAAGGTATTCCTTTTTCCACTATAGGACCCATTGCGCTCCGAATCTCCACTTGCAGGTTCTACAGAAAGAGTGTCTCAGAACTGCGCAATCAAAAGTAAGCTTCAACTCTCTTACTTGAATGCACAGAAGAGAAAGAAGTTTCACAGAATGCTTCTGTGTAGTTTTAATTTGGAGATATTCCTTTTTCCACTATAGGCTCCTTAGCGATCGGAAAGTCAACTTGCAGTTCCTACAGAAAGAGTGTTTCAGAACTTCTCAATCAAAAGAAAGCTTCAACACTGTTAGGTGAATGGACAGAAGAGTAAGAAGTTTCACAGAATGCTTCTGTGTAGTTTTTATTTGAAGATATTCCTTTTTCCACTATAGGCCACTTAGCGCTCCAATCTCCAAGTGCAGTTTCTACAGAAAGAGTGTTTCAGAACTGCTCAATCAAAAGTAAACCTCAACACGGTTAGTTGAATGGACAGAACAGAAAGAAGTTTCACAGAATGCTTCTGTGTAGTATTTATTTGGAGATATTGCTTTTTCCACTATAGACCCCTTAGCCCTTCGAATATCCACTTGCAGTTTCTACAGAAAGCATGTTTCAGAACTGCTCAATCAAAAGTAATCTTCAACACTGTTAGTTGAGTGCACAGAACAGAAAGAAGTTTCATACAATGCTTCTGTGTAGTTTTTATTTGAAGATATCCCTTTTTCCACTATAGGCCCCTTAGCGCTCTGAATGTCCACTTGCAGTTTCTACAGAAAGAGTATTTCAGGACTGTTGAATCAAAAGTAAGCTTCAACTCTGTTAGTTGAATGGACAGAACAGAAAGAAGTTTCACAGAATGCTTCTGTGTAGTTTTTATTTGAAGATATCACTTTTTACACTTTAGGCCTTTTAGCGCTCGAGATGTCAAGTTGCAGTTTCTACAGAAAGAGTGTTTCAGAACTCCTCAATCAGAAGTAAGCTTCAACTCTGTTAGTTTAGTGCACAGAACAGAAGGAAGTTTCACAGAATGCTTCTGTGTAGTTTTTATTTGGAGTTATTCCTTTTTCCACTATAGGCCCCTTAGTGCTCCGAATGTACACTTGCAGTTTCTACAGAAAGGGTGTTTCAGAAATGCTCAATCAAAAGTAAGCTTCAACTCTGTTAGTTCAATGCACAGAACAGAAAGAAGTTTCACAGAATGATTCTGTGTAGTTTTTATTTGAAGTTATCCCTTTTTCCACTAAAGGCCCTTTAGCAAACGGAATATCAACTTCCAGTTTCTACAGAAAGAGTGTTTCAGAACTGCTCACTCAAAAGTAAGCTTCAATCTGTTAGTTGAAAGGACAGAACAGAAAGAAGTTTCACTGAATGCTTCTGTGTAGTTTTTATTTGAAGATATTCCTTTTTCCACTGTACGACCCTTAGCGCTCCAAATGTCCACTTGCAGTTTCTACAGAAAGAGTGTTTCAGAACTGCCCAATCAAAAGTAAGCTTCACCTCTGTTAGTTGAATGCACAGAACAGAAAGAAGTTTCACAGAATGCTTCTGTGTAGTTCTTATATGAAAATATCCCTTTTTCCACTACAGGCCCTTTAGCGCTCGGAATGTCAACTTGCAGTTTCTACAGAAAGAGTGTTTCAGAACTGCTCAATCAAAAGAAGCTACAACTCTGTTAGTTGAATGGACAGAACAGAAAGAGGTTTCACAGAATGATTCTGTGTAGTGTTTATTTGAAGATATTCCTTTTTAAACTATAGGCCCCTTAGCGCTCTGATTTTCCACTTGCAGTTTCTACAGAAACAGTATTTCAGAACTGCTCAATCAAAAGTAAGCCTCAACTCTGTTAGTTGAATGCACAGAAGAGAAAGAAGTTTCACTGAATGCTTCTGCGTAGTTTCTGTTTGAAGATATTCCTTTTTCCACTATATGCCCCTTAGCCTCCGAGTGTCCACTAGCAGTTTCTACAGAAAGAGTGTTTCAGCACTGCTCAATCAAAAGTGATATTCAACTCTGTTAGTTGAATGCACAAAACAGAAAGAAGTTTCACAGAATGCTTCTGTGTAGTTTTTCTCTGAAGATATCCCTTTATCCACTATGGGCCCTTTAGCGGTCGGAATGTCCACTTGCAGTTTCTACAGAAAGAGTGTTTCAAAACTGCTCAATCAAAAGCAAGCTTCAATCTGTTAGTTGCATTCACAGAACAGACAGAAGTTTCCCAGAATGCTTCTGTGTAGTTTTTATTTGAAGATATTCCTTTTCCACTATAGCCACTTAGCCATCAGGATGTTCACTTGCAGTTTGTACAGAAAGAGTGTTTCAGAATTGCTCAATCAAAAGTAAGCTTCAAATCTGTTAGTTGAATGAACAGAACAGAAAGTAGTTTCACAGAATGCTTCTTTGTAGTTATTATTTGGAGATATTCCTTTTACCACTTCAGGCCCGTTAGCGCTCCGAATGTCCACCTGCAGATTCTACAGAAAGGGTGTTTCAGAAGTGCTCAATCAAAAGTAAGCTTCAACTCTGTAAGTTGAATGCACAGAACAGAAAGCCGTTTCACGAAATGCTTCTGTGTAGTTTTTATTTGGAGATATTAATTTTTCCACTTTAGGCCCCTTAGCACTCCGAATGTCCACCTGCAGTTTTTACAGAAAGGGTGTTTCAGAACTGCTCAATCAAAAGTAAGCTTCAACTCTGTTAGTTGAATGCAGAGAACAGAAAGAAGTTTCACAGAATGATTCTGTGTAGGTTTTATTTGAAGATATCCCTTTTTCCACTATAGGCCCTTTAGCGCTCTTAATGTCAACTTGCAGTTTCTACAGAAAGAGTGTTTCAGAACTGCTCAATCAAAAGTAAGCTTCAACTCTGTTCCTTGAATGGACAGAACAGAAAGATATTTCACAGAATGTTTCTGTGTAGTTTATATTTGAAGATATAACTTTTTAAAGTATAGGCCACTTAGCGCTCCGAATCTCCACTTGCAGTTTCTGCAGAAAGAGTGTTTCAGAACTGCTCAATCAAAAGTAAGCGTCAACTCGGTTAGTTGAATGGACAGAACAGAAAGAAGTTTCACAGAATGCTTCCGTGTAGTTTTTATGTGAAGATATTCCTTTTTCCACTATAGGCCCCTTAGCTCTCCGTATGTCCACTTGCAGTTTCTACAGAAAGACTGTTTCAGAACTGCTAAATCAAAAGTAAGCTTCATCTCTGTTAGTTGAATGCACAGAACAGAAAGGCGTTTCACAGAATGCTTCTGTGTTGTTTTTATTTGGAGATTTTACTTTTTCCACTATAGGCCACATGGAGCTGCGAATGTCCACTTGCAGTTTCTACAGAAAGTGTGTTTTAGAACTTCTCAATCAAAAGTAAGCTTCATCTCTGTTAGTTGAATGCACAGAAGAGAAAGTATTTTCATAAAATGCTTCAGTGAGGTTTTCATCTGGAGATATACCTTTATCCACTATAGGCCCCTTAGCGCTCGGAATGTCAACATGCAGTTTCTACAGAAAGAGTGTTACAGAACTGCTCAATCAATTGTAAGCTTCAACTCTGTTAGTTGAATGGACAGAACAGAAAGAAGTGTCACAGAATGCTTCTGTGTAGTTTTTATTGGAAGATATTCTTTTTTAAACAATAGGCCCCTTAGCGCTCTGAATGTCAACCTGCAGTTTCTACAGAAAGAGTGTTTCAGAACTGCTCAATCAAAAGTAAGCTTCAACTCTGTTAGTTGGAATGCACAGAACAGAAAGAAGTCTCATAGAATGCTTCTGTGTAGTTTTTTATTTGAAGATATCACTTTTTCCACTGTAGGCCCTTTAGTGCTCGGAATGTCAACTTGCAGTTTCTATAGAAATAGTGTTTCAGAACTGCTCAATCAAAAGCAAGCTTCAACTCTGTTAGTTGAAAGCACAGAACAGAAAGAATTTTCACAGAATGCTTCTGTGTAGTTTTTATCTGAAGATATCACTTTATCCACTATACGCCATTTAGCGTTCGAAATGTCAACTTGCAGTTTCTATAGAAAGAGTGTTTCAGAACTGCTCAATCAAAAGTAAGCTTCAAATCTGTTAGTTGAATGGACAGAACAGAAAGAAGTTTCACAGAATCCTTCTGTGTAGTTTTTATTTGAAGATATTCCTTTTTCCACTATAGGCCCCTTAACGCTCCGAATATCCACTTGCAGTTTCTACAGAAAGAGTGGTTCAGAAACTGCTCAATCAGAAGTAAGCTTCAAATCTGTTAGTTGATTGCACAAGACAGAAGGAAGTTTCACAGAATGATTCTGTGTAGTTTTTATTTGAAGATATCCCTTTTTCCACTATAGGCCCTTTAGCGCTCGGAATGTCAACTTGCACTTTCTGCAGAAAGAGTGTTTCAGAACTGCTCAATCAAAAGAAGCTTCAAACTGTTAGTTGAATGCACAAAACAGATAGAAGTTTCACAGAATGCTTCTGTGTAGTTTTTCATTTGAAGATATCCCTTTTTCCACTGTAGGCCCTTTACCGCTCGGAATGTCAACTTGCAGTTTTCTACAGAAATAGTGTTTCAGAACTGCTCAATCAAAAGCAAGCTTCAAATCTGCTAGTTGAATGCACAGAACAGAAGAATTTTCACAGAATGCTTCTGTGTAGTTTTTATCTGAAGATATCACTTATCCACTATACGCCATTTAGCGTTCAAAATGTCAACTTGCAGTTTCTATAGAAAGAGTGTTTTCAGACTTCTCAATCAAAAGTAAGCTTCAACTCTGTTAGTTGAATGGACAGAAGAGAAAGAAGTTTCACAGAATCCTTCTGTGTAGTTTTTTATTTTGAAATATTCCTTTTTCCACTATAGGCCCCTTAACGCTCCGAATATCCACTTGTAGTTTCTACAGAAAGAGTGGTCAGAAACTGCTCAATCAGAAGTAAGCTTCAACTCTGTTAGTTGATTGCACAAGACAGAAGGAGTTTGACAGAATGCTTCTGTGTAGTTTTTATTTGAAGATATCCCTTTTCCACTATAAGGCCTTTAGCGCTCCGATTTTCCACTTGCAGTTTCTACAGAAAGAGTGGTTCAGAAACTGCTCAATCAGAAGTAAGCTACAACTCTGTTAGTTGATTGCACAAGACAGAAGAAGTTCACAGAATGTTTCTGTGTAGTTTTTATTTGAAGATATCCCTTTTTCCACTATAGGCCTTTTAGCGCTCGGAATGTCAACTTCCACTTTCTGCAGAAAGAGTGTTTCAGACTGCTCAATCAAAAAGTCAGCTTCCAACAATCTAATTTGAATGCACAGAACAGAAAGAAGTTTCACAGAATGCTTCTGTGTAGTTTTTATTTGAAGATATTCCTTTCCACTATAGGCTCTTAGCGCTCTGAATGTCCACGTTGCAGTTTATACAGAAGGAGTGTTTCAGAACTGCTCAATCAAAAGTAAGCTTCAACTCTCTTAGTTGAATGCACAGAACAGAAAGAAGTTTCACAAAAATGCTTCTGTGTAGTTTTTTATTTGAAGATATGCCTTTTTTACACTTTAGGCCTTTAGCGCTCGAAATGTCAACTTGCAGTTTCTACAGAAAGAGTGTTTCAGACTGCTCAATCAAAAGTAAGGTTCTACCCTGTTAGTTGAATGCACAGAACAGAAAGAAGTTTCACAGAATGCTTCTGTGTAGTTTTTCTCTGAAGATATCCCTTTATCCACCATGGGCCTTTAGCGGTCAGAATGTCAACTTGCAGTTTCTACAGAAAGAGTGTTTCAAAACTGCTCAATCAAAATCAAGCTTCAATCCGTTAGTGTGAATGCACAGAACAGACAGAAGTTTCACAGAATGCTTCTGTGTAGTTTTTATTTGAAGTATTCCTTTTTCCACTATAGGCCACTTAGCCTTCAGGATGTCCACTTGCAGTAAGTACAGAAAGAGTGTTTCAGAACTGCTCAATCAAAAGTAAGCTTCAAAATCTGTTAGTTGAAATGCACAGAAAGAAAGTAGTTTCACAGAATGCTTCTTTGTAGTTATTATTTGGAGATATTCCTTTTTCCACTTTAGGCCCGTTAGCGCCGAATGTCCACCTGCAGTTTTTACAGAAAGGGTGTTTTCAGAACTGCTCAATCAAAAGTAAGCTTCAACTCTGTAAGTTGAATGCACAGAACAGAAAGCAGTTTCACGGAATGCTTCTGTGTAGTTTTTCTTTGGAGATATTTTTTTCCACTTTAGTCCCCTTAGCGTTCCGAATGTCCACCTGCAGTTTTACAGAAAGTGTGTTTCAGAACTGCTCAATGAAAAGTAAGCTTCAACTCTGTTAGTTGAATGCAGAGAACAGAAATTAGTTTCACAGAATGCTTCTGTGTAGTTTTTATTTGAAGATATCCGTTTTTCCACTATAGGCCCTTTAGCGCTCTTAATGTCAACTAGCAGTTTCTACAGAAAGAGTGTTTCAGAACTGCTCAATCAAAAGTAAGCTTCAACTCTGTTAGTTGAATGGACAGAACAGATAGATGTTTCACAGAATGGATCTGTGAAGTTTATATTTGAAGATATAACTTTTAAAGTATAGGCCCTTAGCGCTCCGAATGTCCACTTGCAGTTTCTACAGAAATAGTGTTTCAGAACTGCTCAATCAAAAGTAAGTGTCAACTCGTTAGTTGAATGGACAGAACAGAAAGAAGTTTCACAGAATGCTTCCGTGTAGTTTTTATTTGAAGATATTCCTTTTTCCACTATAGGCCCCTTAGCTCTCCGTATGTCCACTTGCATTTTCTACAGAAAGAGTGTTTCAGAACTGCTCAATCAAAAGTAAGCTTCATCTATGTTAGTTGAATGCACAGAACAGAAAGGCGTTTCACAGAATGCTTCTGTGTTGTTTTATTTGGAGATTTTTCTTTTTCCACTATAGGCCCATAGCGCTGCGAATGTCCACTTGCAGTTTCTACAGAAAGTGTGTTTTAGAACTTCTCAATCAAAAGTAAGCTTCATCTCTGTTAGTTGAATGCACAGAAGAGAAAGAATTTTCATAAAATGCTTCAGTGAGGTTTTCTGGAGATATAACTTTTTCCACTATAGGCCCATTAGCTCGGAATGTCAACATGCAGTTTCTACAGAAAGAGTTTTACAGAACTGCTCAATCAATTGTAAGCTTCAACTCTGTTAGTTGAATGGACAGAACAGAAAGAAGTTTCACAGAATGCTTCTGTGTAGTTTTTATTGGAAGATATTCCTTTTTAAACTATAGGCCCCTTAGAGCTCCGAATGTCCACCTGCAGTTTCTACAGAAAGAGTGTTTCAGAACTGCTCAATCAAAAGTAAGCTTCAACTCTGTTAGTTGAATGCACAGAACAGAAAGAAGTTCACAGAATGCTTCTGTGTAGTTTTTATTTGAAGATATCCCTTTTTAAACTGTAGGCCCTTTAGCGCTCGGAATGTCAACTTGCAGTTTCTACAGAAATAGTGTCTCAGAACTGCTCAATCAAAAGCAAGCTTCAACTCTGTTAGTTGAATGCACAGAACAGAAAGAATTTTCACAGAATGGTTCTGTGTAGTTTTTATCTGAAGATAACACTT
>NW_022096946.1:0-7066 GCF_006542625.1 Nomascus leucogenys
GAAACTGCAATGACATTCGAGCGCTAAGGGCCTATAGTGGAAAAAGGAATATCTTCAAATAAAAACTACACAGAAGCATTCTGTGAAACTTCTTTCTTTCTGTGCATTCAACTAACAGAGTTGAAGCTTACTTTTGATTGAGCAGTTCTGAAACACTCTTTCTGTAGAAACTGCAAGTGGACATTGAGCGCTAAGGGCCTATAGTGGAAAAAGGAATATCTTCAAATAAAAACTACACAGAAGCATTCTGTGAAACTTCTCTGTTCTGTGCATTCAACTAACAGAGTTGAAGCTTACTTTTGATTGAGCAGTTCTGAAACACTCTTTCTGTAGAAACTGCATGGACATTCGGAGCGCTAAGGGCCTATAGTGGAAAAAGGAATATCTTCAAATAAAAACTACACAGAAGCATTCTGTGAAACTTCTTTCTGTTCTGTGCATTCAACTAACAGAGTTGAAGCTTACTTTTGATTGAGCAGTTCTGAAACACTCTTTCTGTAGAAACTGCATGGACATTCGGAGCGCTAAGGGCCTATAGTGGAAAAAGGAATATCTTCAAATAAAAACTACACAGAAGCATTCTGTGAAACTTCTTTCTGTTCTGTGCATTCAACTAACAGAGTTGAAGCTTACTTTTGATTGAGCAGTTCTGAAACACTCTTTCTGTAGAAACTGCAAGTGGACATTCTGAGCGCTAAGGGCCTATAGTGGAAAAAGGAATATCTTCAAATAAAAACTACACAGAAGCATTCTGTGAAACTTCTTTCTTTCTGTGCATTCAACACAGAGTTGAAGCTTACTTTTGATTGAGCAGTTCTGAAACACTCTTTCTGTAGAAACTGCAATGGGCATTTGGAGCGCTAAGAGGCCTATAGTGGAAAAAGGAATATCTTCAAATAAAAACTACTCAAAAGCATTCTGTGAAACTTCTTTCTGTTCTGTGCATTCAACTAACAGAGTTGAAGCTTACTTTTTTGAGCAGTTCTGAAACACTCTTTCTGTAGAAACTGCAATTGGACATTCTGAGGCTAAGGGCCTATAGTGGAAAAAGGAATATCTTCAAATAAAAACTACACAGAAGCATTCTGTGAAACTTCTTTCTGTTCTGTGCATTCAACTAACAGAGTTGAAGCTTACTTTTGATTGAGCAGTTCTGAAACACACTTTTCTGTAGAAACTGCATGGACATTCGGAGCGCTAAGGGGCCTATAGTGGAAAAAGGAATATCTTCAAATAAAAACTACACAGAAGCATTCTGTGAAACTTCTTTCTGTTCTGTGCATTCAACTAACAGAGTTGAAGCTTACTTTTGATTGAGCAGTTCTGAAACACTTTTCTGTAGAAACTGCTGTGGACATTCGGAGCGCTAAGGGCCTATTGGAAAAAGGAATATCTTCAATAAAAACTACACAGAAGCATTCTGTGAAACTTCTTTCTGTTCTGTGCATTCAACTAACAGATGAAGCTTACTTTTGATTGAGCAGTTCTGAAACACTCTTTCTGTAGAAACTGCAAGTGGACATTCTGAGCGCTAAGGGGCCTATAGTGGAAAAAGGATATCTTCAAATAAAAACTACACAGAAGCATTCTGTGAAACTTCTTTCTGTTCTGTGCATTCAACTAACAGAGTTGAAGCTTACTTTTGATTGAGCAGTTCTGAAACACTCTTTCTGTAGAAACTGCAAGTGACATTCTGAGCGCTAAGGGCCTATAGTGGAAAAAGGATATATCTTCAAATAAAAACTACACAGAAGCATTCTGTGAAACTTCTTTCTTTCTGTGCATTCAACTCACAGAGTTGAAGCTTACTTTTGATTGAGCAGTTCTGAAACACTTTCTGTAGAAACTGCAAGTGGACATTCGGAGCGCTAAGGGCCTATAGTGGAAAAAGGAATATCTTCAAATAAAAACTACACAGAAGCATTCTGTGAAACTTCTTTCTGTCTGTGCATTCAACTAACAGAGTTGAAGCTTACTTTTGATTGAGCAGTTCTGAAACACTCTTTCTGTAGAAACTGCAATTGGACATTCGGTGCGCTAAGGGCCTATAGTGTAAAAAGGAATATCTTCAATTAAAAACTACACAGATGCATTCTGTGAAACTTCTTTCTGTTCTGTGCATTCAACTAACAGAGTTGAAGCTTACTTTTGATTGAGCAGTTCTGAAACACTCTTTCTGTAGAAACTGCAAGTGGACATTCGGAGCGCTAAGGGCCTATAGTGGAAAAAGGAATATCTTCAATAAAAACTACACAGAAGCATTCTGTGAAACTTCTTTCTGTTCTGTGCATTCAACTAACAGAGTTGAAGCTTACTTTTGATTGAGCAGTTCTGAAACACTCTTTCTGTAGAAACTGCAATGTGGACATTCGAGCGCTAAGGGCCTATAGTGGAAAAAGGAATATCTTCAAATAAAAACTACACAGAAGCATTCTGTGAAACTTCTTTCTGTTCTGTGCATTCAACTAACAGAGTTGAAGCTTACTTTTGATTGAGCAGTTCTGAAACACTCTTTCTGTAGAAACTGCAAGTGGACATTCTGAGCGCTAAGGGCCTATAGTGGAAAAAGGAATATCTTCAAATAAAAACTACACAGAAGCATTCTGTGAAACTTCTTTCTGTTCTGTGCATTCAACTAACAGAGTTGAAGCTTACTTTTGATTGAGCAGTTCTGAAACACTCTTTCTGTAGAAACTGCAATGACATTCTGCGCTAAGGGCCTATAGTGGAAAAAGGAATATCTTCAAATAAAAACTACACAAAGCATTCTGTGAAACTTCTTTCTGTTCTGTGCATTCAACTAACAGAGTTGAAGCTTACTTTTGATTGAGCAGTTCTGAAACACTTTCTGTAGAAACTGCAAGTGGACATTCGGAGGCTAAGGGCCTATAGTGGAAAAAGGAATATCTTCAAATAAAAACTACACAGAAGCATTCTGTGAAACTTCTTTCTGTTCTGTGCATTCAACTAACAGAGTTGAAGCTTACTTTTGATTGAGCAGTTCTGAAACACTCTTTCTGTAGAAACTGCACTGGACATTCGGAGCGCTAAGGGCCTATAGTGGAAAAAGGAATATCTTCAAATAAAAACTACACAGAAGCATTCTGTGAAACTTCTTTCTGTTCTGTGCATTCAACTAACAGAGTTGAAGCTTACTTTTGATTGAGCAGTTCTGAAACACTCTTTCTGTAGAAACTGCAAGTGGACATTCGGAGCGCTAAGGGCCTATAGTGGAAAAAGGAATATCTTCAAATAAAAACTACACAGAAGCATTCTGTGAAACTTCTTTCTGTTCTGTGCATTCAACTAACAGAGTTGAAGCTTACTTTTGATTGAGCAGTTCTGAAACACTCTTTCTGTAGAAACTGCAAGTGGACATTCTGAGCGCTAAGGGCCTATAGTGGAAAAAGGAATATCTTCAAATAAAAACTACACAGAAGCATTCTGTGAAACTTCTTTCTGTTCTGTGCATTCAACTAACAGAGTTGAAGCTTACTTTTGATTGAGCAGTTCTGAAACACTCTTTCTGTAGAAACTGCATTGACATTCGGAGCGCTAAGGCCTATAGTGGAAAAAGGAATATCTTCAAATAAAAACTACACAGAAAGCATTCTGTGAAACTTCTTTCTGTTCTGTGCATTCAACTAACAGAGTTGAAGCTTACTTTTGATTGAGCAGTTCTGAAACACTCTTTCTGTAGAAACTGCAAGTGGACATTCTGAGCGCTAAGGGCCTATAGTGGAAAAAGGAATATCTTCAAATAAAAACTACACAGAAGCATTCTGTGAAACTTCTTTCTGTTCTGTGCATTCAACTAACAGAGTTGAAGCTTACTTTTGATTGAGCAGTTCTGAAACACTCTTTCTGTAGAAACTGCAGGACATTCGGAGCGCTAAGGGCCTAGTGGAAAAAGGAATATCTTCAAATAAAAACTACACAGAAGCATTCTGTGAAACTTCTTTCTGTTCTGTGCATTCAACTAACAGAGTTGAAGCTTACTTTTGATTGAGCAGTTCTGAAACACTCTTTGTGTAGAAACTGCATAGGACATTCGGAGCGCTAAGGCCTATAGTGGAAAAAGGAATATCTTCAAATAAAAACTACACAGAAGCATTCTGTGAAACTTCTTTCTGTTCTGTGCATTCAACTAACAGAGTTGAAGCTTACTTTTGATTGAGCAGTTCTGAAACACTCTTTCTGTAGAAACTGCAAGTTGACATTCTGAGCGCTAAGGGCCTATAGTGGAAAAAGGAATATCTTCAAATAAAAACTACACAGAAGCATTCTGTGAAACTTCTTTCTGTTCTGTGCATTCAACTAACAGAGTTGAAGCTTACTTTTGATTGAGCAGTTCTGAAACACTCTTTCTGTAGAAACTGCAATGGACATTCGCTGGCTAAGGGGCCTATAGTGGAAAAAGGAATATCTTCAAATAAAAACACACAAAAGCATTCTGTGAAACTTCTTTCTGTTCTGTGCATTCAACTAACAGAGTTGAAGCTTACTTTTGATTGAGCAGTTCTGAAACACTCTTTCTGTAGAAACTGCAAGTGGACATTGAGGCTAAGGGCCTATAGTGGAAAAAGGAATATCTTCAAATAAAAACTACACAGAAGCATTCTGTGAAACTTCTTTCTGTTCTGTGCATTCAACTAACAGAGTTGAAGCTTACTTTTGATTGAGCAGTTCTGAAACACTCTTTCTGTAGAAACTGCAAGGACATTCGGAGTGCTAAGGGCCTAAGTGGAAAAAGGAATATCTTCAAATAAAAACTACACAAAGCATTCTGTGAAACTTCTTTCTGTTCTGTGCATTCAACTAACAGAGTTGAAGCTTACTTTTGATTGAGCAGTTCTGAAAACACTTTCTGTAGAAACTGCATGTGGACATTCGGAGCGCTAAGGCCTATAGTGGAAAAAGGAATATCTTCAAATAAAAACTACACAGAAGCATTCTGTGAAACTTCTTTCTGTTCTGTGCATTCAACTAACAGAGTTGAAGCTTACTTTTGATTGAGCAGTTCTGAAACACTCTTTCTGTAGAAACTGCAATGGACATTCTGAGTGCTAAGGGGCCTATAGTGGAAAAAGGATATCTTCAAATAAAAACTACACAGAAGCATTCTGTGAAACTTCTTTCTCTTCTGTGCATTCAACTAACAGAGTTGAAGCTTACTTTTGATTGAGCAGTTCTGAAACACTCTTTCTGTAGAAACTGCAACTGACATTCGGTGTGCTAAGGGCCTATAGTGGAAAAAGGAATATCTTCAAATAAAAACACACAAGAAGCATTCTGTGAAACTTCTTTCTGTTCTGTGCATTCAACTAACAGAGTTGAAGCTTACTTTTGATTGAGCAGTTCTGAAACACTCTTTCTGTAGAAACTGCAATTGGACATTCGGAGGCTAAGGGCCTATAGTGGAAAAAGGAATATCTTCAAATAAAAACTACAGAGAAGCATTCTGTGAAACTTCTTTCTGTTCTGTGCATTCAACTAACAGAGTTGAAGCTTACTTTTGATTGAGCAGTTCTGAAACACACTTTTCTGTAGAAACTGCAATTGGACATTCGGAGCGCTAAGGGCCTATAGTGGAAAAAGGAATATCTTCAAATAAAACTACACAGAAGCATTCTGTGAAACTTCTTTCTGTTCTGTGCATTCAACTAACAGAGTTGAAGCTTACTTTTGATTGAGCAGTTCTGAAACACTTTTCTGTAGAAACTGCAGTGGACATTCGGAGCGCTAAGGGCCTATAGTGGAAAAAGGAATATCTTCAAATAAAAACTACACAGAAGCATTCTGTGAAACTTCTTTCTGTTCTGTGCATTCAACTAACAGATGAAGCTTACTTTTGATTGAGCAGTTCTGAAACACTCTTTCTGTAGAAACTGCAAGTGGAAATTCTGACGCTAAGGGCCTAGTGGAAAAAGGAATATCTTCAAAAAAAACTACACAGAAGCATTCTGTGAAACTTCTTTCTGTTCTGTGCATTCAACTAACAGAGTTGAAGCTTACTTTTGATTGAGCAGTTCTGAAACACTCTTTCTGTAGAAACTGCAAGTGGACAATCGGAGCGCTAAGGGCCTATAGTGGAAAAAGGAATATATCCAAATAAAAACTACACAGAAGCATTCTGTGAAACTTCTTTCTGTTCTGTGCATTCAACTAACAGAGTTGAAGCTTACTTTTGATTGAGCAGTTCTGAAACACTCTTTCTGTAGAAACTGCAAGTGGACATTCTGAGCGCTAAGGGCCTATGGAAAAAGGAATATCTTCAAATAAAAACTACACAGAAGCATTCAGTTAAAGTTCTTTCTGTTCTGTCCATTCAACTAACAGAGTTGAAGCTTACTTTTGATTGAGCAGTTCTGAAACACTCTTTCTGTAGAAACTGCAATTGGACATTCGAGCGCTAAGGGCCTATAGTGGAAAAAGGAATATCTTCAAATAAAAACTACACAGAAGCATTCTGTGAAACTTCTTTCTGTTCTGTGCATTCAACTAACAGAGTTGAAGCTTACTTTTGATTGAGCAGTTCTGAAACACTCTTTCTGTAGAAACTGCAAGTGGACATTCGGAGCGCTAAGGGCCTATAGTGGAAAAGGAATATCTTCAAATAAAAACTACACAGAAGCATTCTGTGAAACTTCTTTCTGTTCTGTGCATTCAACTAACAGTTGAAGCTTACTTTTGATTGAGCAGTTCTGAAACACTCTTTCTGTAGAAACTGCAATGGACATTCGGAGCGCTAAGGGCCTAGTGGAAAAAGGAATATCTTCAAATAAAAACTACACAGAAGCATTCTGTGAAACTTCTTTCTGTTCTGTGCATTCAACTAACAGAGTTGAAGCTTACTTTTGATTGAGCAGTTCTGAAACACTCTTTCTGTAGAAACTGCATTGGACATTCGGAGCGCTAAGGGCCTATAGTGGAAAAAGGAATATCTTCAAATAAAAACTACACAGAAGCATTCTGTGAAACTTCTTTCTCTGTTCTGTGCATTCAACTAACAGAGTTGAAGCTTACTTTTGATTGAGCAGTTCTGAAACACTCTTTCTGTAGAAAC